>NC_051219.1:46362584-46375084 GCF_015220715.1 Pygocentrus nattereri | reverse complement strand
CTGTGGTCATTTTGGTGGAGTGAGTCTTGAGCTGAATGAGCTCCTGTGTCTCCCACCCAGTTCTGAAGTGGCTGTGCACATAGTGATGTTCCCTCCTCGTTGGCCAGGTACATCAATAGTGGCTCTGTGTCCAGTAATATTTCGACCACGCCTTCTGCCTTTTGTCAGGTTGAAGCCTCATCCACGTATGTGAACCGATGAGGTCGCTCACTTGATTCCAGCTCCATTTTACTCTACATCTCAGAAGATACAAAAACAAATGACATAAAGTTTTAATCTTAACCGAATCACATCAAATGTGCAAGTTAGTCTAATTTACTGTACTGTATCATTACTCAGTGAACTATTTACTGAAATGGGCAGGTACTGTGTGCATGTAGATGATTCACCTGCACATACTGATAGCGAAGCTCCTTCACTCGGTCACCATTCCTTTCAGGTGGTACACGGTACGACGGTTTCATTCCCATCTGGTTTTTTCTAAGCACTCTGTCAGTAGTTGAGATGCTTACTGACTGCATGTTTTATGTCATGGTTGTCTATAATGGCACTCTGGATCTCCCCAAGTCTAATAGCATTATTAGCTATGCCCATTTCACAGATGGCATCCTCCTGCTGAGGTGTAAAAAGGGGCCTCAGACACGCCTCTTCATTAGTAACAGTCATGATTTACCTGAGAGCTCATCACCACTAGAAGTGTCTAAAGTCTGACCGCTGGCTTAACTATCATGATTATAATGATGTATACACTGAACTCCTGGCTAGGGGTTTCGGGGGGGGGGGGGGGGGGGGGGGCGGGGGGGGTAGGACGGTTTAGTAGAGAACAGTGTAATATATTATGATTTGCATCACAGACGCGCGTGAGAGTTTGGGAAACAGCAGACAGCTGTACTGAATCATTTGCTATAGTGCTCCACATCGTTTGCTGTGTGAATAAAGGAATGATAGATGACGATTTGATGTGCACAAGTGACCAGATGATGTGCGAGTTGAACGAGGAGTTTTTCATTATTTCATTATTACCTCCAACAGCTCCAACAGGCGGTGCTGTAGCAGCACACGGCGCTAAAGTGTCAAACTCACCCACTAAATCTCGCCAAACCCGTCCAGCTGGGGTTTTATTTTATTTTTACTTAACATTTTGACCCCAACTGCCAAAACTACAACAGCAAAAAGGCGCGTAATACTTCAGTGATTCAAAGCCATTTTAAATCAAACTAATTGTTTTATATTAAACACTAAACTACATTCACTGCAGGTTAAATGTCCCCAGGTTTCTGAAACTGTCCATTCGCTCGAACTGGACATCCTGCATCTCATTTTGTTTGTTTTTGTGGTGCTGTCCCATAGATGGTGTTGAGGAGGGGATCAAAGTGAATGTTACGTTGCAGTGCATGCTGGGAACTGAGGTGCAACTCAGGGAGAAATGGGCTTTGGGGATAGTGCCACAGGCCTGACTCGGACCTTGGCCTTGTGTTTGACCCCTGGGCTCTAGGGGGTGGAGAGGTCTGCCTTAAAGCATCGACCGGAGACGTAACAATAGCGAGTTAACAAGAAAATGTAGGGATTTTAGACGGGACTGATTGACTGATTGATTGATTGACTGATTGATTGATTGACTGACTGACTGACTGACTGATTGATTGATTGACTGACTGATTTATTGATTGATTGATTGATTGACTGATTGACTGATCGAGTGATTGACTGATTGATCTACTGCTGGGGCCCCTGAGGTCCTAGTAAAGCCACTGATGTGTGCGCTTCATGGATGACCGCTCATGAGTCTGCCCTACTAGCCAATGGCATCGCAGAGGCCGGACACAACCCGCCAATCCCAGCTCAGTGGGCGTGACTTGTCGTAAAACAGGTGGGAAAACAAAAACCCGCTTCCTCCTCTCGCCGTAGCGCCAAACCCGAGTCGTGCGCTCGCTCGCTGTGCGGAGCTCCATCAGCAGAGACCCAACAGGCTACGGCAGCACCGGAGACCCCGCCGAGGCCCCGCGCGCGGCGCAGAGAGCGAGATGCAGGGCGGAGGCGAGCGATGAGGCGGTCGGGTTATGCAGTGGCACCTCCGTAGAAGAGGAGAGCCGGAGCCGGAGCCGAGCAGCCGGAGGCAGGGGGTGCTGCTGGGGGCGTGAGGAGCACGGTGAGGGGCTTTTTCACACTCCTTCCTCCGCGCGGGACGGGCGGCTGAAACGGGTCTAAACTTTCAAACTAAGCGCGCGGCTCACGCGGCTCACGCGGCTCGCGCGGCTCTGCTGTCCGTGTCGGAGCGTTTGAGGAAACTTTGATCTCGACGGGATAAAAATGTACCGACCGCGGTTTTCCTGATAGCCTCGCAGCCCTTTTTACTCCACGAGTCCGCGCCGCGCGCGCGCGTGTGACCCCCTCGTTCCCCGAACCGCGGAGCAGAAATAGCCCAGCATCCCAGCTCGCCGTGCGCGTGCCCTGCCTCAGCGGGAGCGCGCGCTGTGATCACCGCGAAACAGTGAACTCCAGGGTGCCTCTGGCTTCAGATGATCTGATCTGATCTGATCTGATCTAATCTGTTCTGGTCTGATCTAGTCTGGTCTGATCTGGTCTGATCTGGTCTGATCTGATCTGATCTCATCTGATCTGATCTGGTCTGATCTGATCTCATCTGTTCTGGTCTGATCTAGTCTGATCTGGTCTGGTCTGGTCTGGTCTGATCTGATCTCATCTGTTCTGATCTGATCTAGTCTGGTCTGGTCTGATCTGGTCTGGTCTGATCTCATCTGTTCTGATCTGATCTAGTCTGATCTGGTCTGGTCTGGTCTGATCTGATCTGATCTGGTCTGGTCTGATCTCATCTGTTCTGATCTGATCTAGTCTGATCTGATCTGGTCTGGTCTGATCTGATCTGATCTGATCTGATCTGGTCAGGTCTGGTCTGGTCTGATCTGATCTGGTCTGGTTTGATCTGATCTGATCTGATCAATTAATCCATGTTTGGAGGAAACGACTGGGAAAGAATTAACGAGGGGGAAACGAGCGCCGGCCAGTCTCGAGTGGACTGTGGTCGTCGGTTTCAGGCATTCTCGTTAAACACGGCTGCTGTTGTGTCTGATGAGCTTCGACAAACGGGCTGAATCTCAGATAGACAGGTCTGTACTTCTTGGCCTTGTAGCGCGATGTAGGCAGCTGTTTAATATTCATGATGTTGACATGATCGACACAGAACACGCCTTTAATATGCGAAGCTTTACCTTTTAAGGACTGTCTTTCCAAAATGATCCAGTTGCTGAGATGTAAACAAACTTCGATGGGAAATGGTTCTTTATAAATGAATCAACCTGGAGTTCTTTACAGCAGAACCAGGAACTCAAACACAGCTCTGTTTCTGTTTCTGTTTAGAACCATGAGTTCTGTGTGGAACCATTTCAGTCTAAAACTGTTCTTTGTGTGGTGGAATGGTTCTTCAGATTGATGGAGAATGTCTTGTGGTTCATTTAAACCATAAAAATTGTTCTACACTCTCAGAAATAAAGGTACTAGACTGTCTCTGGGTTGGTTCTCCTCTCCTCACTGGGGTGGAACCCTCAAGGCTCCGTCTCAGTACATTTAGTCAGGGAACATAATGGAACCATAATCCACTGAGATGATCTGTTCTAAGCTGTACTGACTCCACACACCCCGCCTCGCCTCGCCTCCAGGCTTTTACTCTACTGCTCTGTTTTAAAACATTCGGTTATGAAAAGGAACAAATACCACCTGGAGAACCTGATTTAAGCTCCACAATCAGACCTTAAACCCACTGTAGACCCTCTGAGGGAATATTTACACTGTTTGTACCTTGTTGAACAAGAAATGGACCTGAACAGAACCTTCATTACTAACAATGTATATAGAACTCATGGTGTTAAACAGAACCAACCATTAAATAGATTAGAAGCCTTTACCAAAGAACCCTTGAAGAACTTTCCCTTTAAAGTGTCTACAACATAAATATCGGCATTTATTTCTTAACCCATGACCTTTGAGTTTTTATGTGTGATGTTGGTAAGTCAAGTCAAGTCAAGAGGCTTTTATTGTCATTCCATCTTTGTACAAGAACACAGTGGAGTGAAATTAGGATCCTCCAGGAACATCACGGAGCAACAAGGAACAGAATAAGCAGTTCAAAGTGCAACGTGCGGCCGTGAGTGTGCAAAAAAACAGACTAGAAACAAACAATAAACACGATAAATAAACAGACATTAGACACAGTAAACAGACAGGACAGTGCAGCACCTCAGCGCTCATCTCAGAGCAGGAGGTGGGGGTGTGGAATAAGGTACAATGATTAACACTTTACTGTCGCGTACGGTTCATAAGGCTACATGACACCTACATAAGCTTGTCATGACAACAGATATAACCCTGTATAAACGTTTATAAAGGCCATTCCATTTGCTATAAAGGTTACATTTGCCAATTTTGATCAAAGTTAGCTAAAGTAGCTTTTATGACAGGTGGCATTAATAAACTTTTGTAGGTCTATGTCAGTTGTCACGACAAGCTTATATGGGTGTCATGTAGCCTTATGAACTGTACCCTACAGTAAAGTGTTACGGATTATTTAACATGCGTGAATGAATTATGTTTTAGGCCAAACTAATGGTCATAAGGCGATGTTTCACACATCAGGCAGCATGTTGGTTTAGTCTAGTGACTGTGTGTGAGAGCTTATAGAAGCGTTAAGTGCTTCGGACGTCTGGTTCCTATCACCACCACTGTGAACAGCTCTCTCTGATTCTCTACCACAGCGTTTCACATCAGACCTCCCTGAGTGACTGTTTTTTACAGCTTAACCATTTAATTATAGCGAAATAAAAAATACCTATAGGCTCCATGTGAGCACAGGAGAGATGCCGTGTTAGGCGAGTGTCTGAGTTTGAAGTGTGAAGTTATTTCAGGCGGGGAGCGTTAAAGCAGCGCACATGTTTCATCTTTGAGAATCTGACAGTGAATATGGAGGAATCAAATCTTCTTTGCCTGAGGCTCCAGTACTGTGTGTGTGTGTGTGTGTGTGTGTGTGTGTGTGTGTGTGCACCCTGCAGAATGAGATAGGGGTAGTTAAGTTAATACAGAAGTGACTTTTTCACCTCTTTATAACCTTCGTGTTGATTTAAGTACTTTGCCCACAAGACCAGGGGCAGTAGAAGACCTAGAGAGTGAGACGCAGGCCTGAACACAAGGAAATGCACGTATGGGTCAGTGCATGAGTGTGTAGGCACACACACACACACACACACACACACATCCCTCTTTGCACTGGGGATGCATGTCTTGTCCATCTAACGTGGACCACGCAGCCCTTTAAGCCTCTTCAGAAATCCCTGAAGGCTTTCCTCCTGTCTTAATCTGTCTGTCTTTATACATTAAACATACTGCTTCCTCACAGCGGCTGAATATTTAACAGTGAGTGGAGGGTGACTGAGCAGACAGAGCTCTCTCTCTCTCTCTCTCTCTCTCTGTCTCTCTCTCTCTCTCTCTCTCTCTCTCTCTCTCTGTCTCTCTCTCTCTCTCTCTCTCTCTCTCTCTCTCTCTCTCTCTCTCTCTCTCTCTCTCTCTCAGAGCCACACTCTGCATCTGCCTCGCCCCTCTGTGGATCCAGCAGATTACAGAAGGACAGTGTGCTTCCCAGAGAGAGAGAATAGGTGGATTTCTGGGTGTGTTTGTTGGGCGTCTGCAGCACACAGTGCGGTACGCGTGTGCAGAAACACAGACTAGTGGAACACGCAGACGCAGTGAGGCTGCAGGGTTTAGTTGACAAAGTCAATAATGTGAGTAATGAAAAAATTCCCCATGGAATTTTACTGTGAGCTTCAGTGACAAAGAGCATCAAAAAATCCATGTAATTCAGGGCCAAATTTCAGTCTCATCAGCATCATCAGCCAAGAAACAAGCTTCTTCAAAAATCTAGACTGTTGATTGGCTGTCTAGGTTACATGTTGTATAAATGTTGAAATGCTTCAGCACTTCTGGATTAGTCTGCGTTCTGGTCTGGTCAGTATATACACACACGTTCTGCAGGTTTCAGATCTAAGCCACGCCCTCTTTTAGTTTGTAATTTAGAAGAATTGACTGGAAGAAGTCTTCTTCAGGAATCCGATCAACACGTTAACATGCTCCTGAGTAATCAGATAACGGGGAAACTCCGGGTCCACACTGGTTATAACCAGCCGATAATCTCACAGCAGAAGACGCGACGTAAACGTAACATGAACGTGTTTTGCTGCGTTCGTGACCTCCACCGTCTGATCTCGCGCATGCGCAGGCTGAGAAATGGGAAGGAAGTCAGAGTGAGAGTTTACACGGACTGAGAAATCTGATAAAATCCAGCCTCTTTATCAGATTTACATGACCATTTGAATAATTGGATACCTGCAGAAATCCGATTATGCTCGGATTATTGAGTGCATGTTGAAGGTCTTGGGATCAGTACAGCTGTGTAGTGTGTGGAGTTTTCCTCCAAGCCTTTTTTCACCATTTCTGTGAAATGTTTACAACTCAGCTCCGCATTACACGCTAGCTGTGCATATTATTTCCATCCATTTAAATATCTAATGGTGAAATCTAACATTCTGAGAGTCTCTTCTTCTCCTAAAAGGTGTAAACCCGTTTGACCGCTATTTGTTATGGTGCCTTAAGTCGTCACGGCTGATGTGGAACTGCAGAAAGAGCTGAAAAATGTCGCAGCAGATCTGCGTGAGGAGCGACTTTAGTGTTTACCCGTCCAAATCCGGCCAGTGTTTCAATCAGGTCCACTTTCAAGTTGAATGAGTTTTGATATTACAGCTACAACCTGATCCATGTATGAGTTCTGTTGTTTTGTTGCACCATAAATTAATAAAATGATTTTTATACCAATAATAGTGATAACAGTTCTGTTAGTTGAAGAATCTAATAATATTGGATCTTTCATATAAATTATAATTACTTGGAGACACACATTTGTCTGTATATGTATCAGGACATAGGGTCATACATTTGCCCTATGTGCATGAAATACACTGTATATGTACCCTTGGCCAAATTTCACATTTTGTTGATCATTGAAGTGAAAATAAAATAAAAACACCACTGCAGCTATTTCTTAAAAATAACAGATTTATGCAAATATTAAAGTTACTTTTTACTTGATTAATGTAAAAATAGGAAATAAGTAATTAAGACATGAAAAGTTTGGACAGCCCTCTAAGTCAATACATAGAAAGACCCCCTTTGACAGGCATCACAACTTGCAGACACTGTTCACCAGCAGTGGACGAAGCACACAAACCATGTACTTGAGTTAAAGTCGAGACCCCCAGGGTAAAATATCACTCCAGTAAAAGTAGAAGTTCCTCCCTTTAGACCTCCACTGGAGTAAAAGTACTAAAGTATTTCCCTTCAAATGTACTTAAGTATAAAGTAAAAGTACTAAAAGAGTAATTCTGGCTCTGATGTCCTGTTATCATTTTTATAACCAGACTGGCTTCATGAACTCATTTCAGGTGAAAGTCCTCCAGCGTCTCTCTTGGTAAACCAGTCTTTTAATAGAACGTCATTAATTAGTGACGCTGACGTCTATTAAAATGATCAGAAGCACAAAACACTGAAGGTAAACAGTTTCCATCAGGGAGAACCGAGTGGCTCTGAAATCACTTTTTACACACAAGCAAAGTTTCAGTTTCAGATTTATTTACAACTTAGTTCCAAGTTTAAGTTGAATAAAAACTGGCTTTAAACTCAGGATCACAGATGAGCTCCTTTACTATGTTGATCTGTAGGCGTCTGTTCATAAACATAAACCAGCCCAAACTCATTTACTATAAAATGAAATGGTGTTTGTAGAAATTCAGAAAAAAGCCGCGTCAGTCTCGACTGCATATGTGGACATATTTCTATATTGAGCTCTATTTACACAAAGTTAGGTTAGTTCATCATTTATGTTGAACAGACTCTCCCAAAGTTTTACGCTGCTGCGCTGACGTTGAACCGCGTGCTGCACTGGGTCGGTATGACCAACAGGTCAAAACCAGCTCTAAACAAAGTGACCGCTGGGCCCTGATTGGTGCTCTGGCTTTGCGCTTCTTTCGTTTTGACATGTGACGTTTTTATACACACAGAAACCAAAAGGAACCACAGATTTCTCAAAATGTAGGAGGAAAAAGTCGGATATTAGACTCTGAAATGTAGTGGAGTGAAAGGAGAAAGTCCAGAACGGAGAAACTTCAGTACAGATACACCAAAAATACTAAAGTACAGAAACCAATTACATTTACTCAGATACTCAGTTACTCAGTTACTCAGTTACTGTCCAGCACTGCTACTTGTAGCCAGCTAGAAAACTTTCTAGTCTTACTTTATTTATTTTCAGCTACTTTTCCTCACAGAATATTCTTGGTCAGTCTTTTAGGCATAACATGCTTAAGATCCACCTACAGATGGTCGAGGCGGCTGTGAGGATCATTTTAAAGGCTTCAGCTTGTGTTTTTTGAAGTAGTTTGTGGCAGATTTTGAGGTATGTTTAGATCACTGTCCAGTTGTAAAGGACAGCCTCTTCTCTGCTTCGGTCTCTTGACTGTTGTTGCATTTTCTCCTAGAATTTGCTGATATTAAATGGAAGCTTTAATCCGAGCTTTGGATTCAAAAATGCCTCTGGCTTATCTAGACGTTGTTTTGCATAGTTCATGTGTAGAATTATGTGATGAGCAGGCAGTTAAGGTTTCCTTTCTGATGACTGTTCCGAGCACATGATGTTTGTGTAAATAACTCTGCACAGCAGCAGGTTCCTGCATCAGCTAAACCTTCCTGCAGGTGCTTCGCTGTTATATGGGGGGCTTTGTTTTGCCTTTCTGGTCAGCGGTTCTATCTGAGAGTTTTCTGGGTCTTTTAGATCTTCCACACTTCGCCTTAACTACCATTTCTTTCATGCACAAAAAGCTGCAACAAGAGAAAAACTGGGAAGGCATAATAGATCTAAGGCACCTTATACATGGATGTGTGTGCATCCTTTGCTGTTCTTTCTGTTTTCAAAGTTAATCAAATATAAATGAACCGTGCTTTGATATTTGCTATGTGTACAAACATACATGGCCATTTTGGCAGGGTGGCCCAAACTTACAATAGTATATGTAGGCACCCTTTCGGAGTCGAACCCTGACGGTAACCTCAGTTAGAGATAGAAATGGCTTTAGTTGAACAGTTAAGGGTTTTGAGGTTGAAGTTGTTGGCTGGCTCTGGTTTTCTCTGGTTTCCCTACAAAGTTAGTCATCAAAATGTACAAAAGCACGTACACAGGCACAAAGCATGGACGGAGAAAGGCAGCGCAGGAGTCACACCCTAACTGATGCAGATATGCTGAGTTATCTATGAGGGCGGGGGTGTGGGGGTGGGGGTTGTTTTAGAGCCCCCCTCGGATTAGAATGTCAGAATGGGAGATGTGAGAGCGGCGGGGGGGATTCTGGGCAGCAGCGCCGCTCGCTGAATAAAACTCCCTCAATAATTAACACGGCACCGGGAGAAGACGGCAGAGAGAGCGAGAGTTTGGAGAGGAGAGGAGGAGAAGAGAGGCTTTACAAAGGGAGTGCAAACCCCACCGGTGCAGAACGTGGGCACGAGGAAGAGCTTCAGAAAGAAAGAAGCGCCATGGTTACGTAAAAGGCTTCGGAGATCCCCTCAGCAAAAAGAGAGAGAGTGCGGGGGGAAAGGCCTGGCCTGGAAGATGTGAGTGATAATTGAGTTTCACAGGTTTGACTGTGGAGACGAGCTGACACCCCTGAGCGCTGCTCACCAGAAGTGTGTCAGTCATTCACAGCTTAAAAGCTCAGATCACTCAGTGCTGCCTCTAAACTATGAAGGACTGACCTGCACCGGCGCTGTTCATCTGCATGAGCGTCAGCTTTAATTCGCCAGCCGACGAGAGACGAGAGCAGAGGGGAGAAGAAAAGCTCTCTCATCCCTCTCGCTCAGCCCTCCCTGTCATCGCCATGCCTCGTCTCTTCGCTCTCATCCCTCTCTCTCAACCCTCTGTTTCATCTGGGGCTGGGCCAAATTCGATATCATGTTCCAAATACATCACTAAAAATTATCTTAAAATTACACCAAAGGGAACTTTACACGGAATTGTAGAGGTTCTTCCTTTCATCAGAACTGTATGAAGCACCCACCAAATGAGCTACAGTATTCAGAGACCACCCTTCGTTTATTTGACTTCCAGCCAAAATTGCTATTACATTAAAGTTCTTCATATTTCAGTGTGAGAACAAAGCAAATAATACAAATTTAAGGGTCATTCTAAACAAACGTCCACTTTTGTGTCCCTGGTTTTTACAGATATATTACACTTGAAAAAACATGTTAAGGGTTACAATTTATTGGTGTTTTAAAATAAAACAATTTCACCTTCTTGAACCTCAATTTGGCAATATTGGTTTTTAAATCAATCATCTAGAAATCCAATCACCAACTAAACCTAATGTAATATAATTTGTCCACCCATTGACTTTATTATAGCTTCCGCTCTCTAGTGACCACAAGGGGTGACTTGCTTTCAGTTTTTCAAAGAAATCTGCAAGAAGACCTCCAGCGTTTAGTCTTAGAAGTTGGTGTCATTTTCTGCTTCTCACATTCCCAGTAATCCCAACACCATTAGGTGATGCTGAGGCCTGGACTCTGG
Organism: Pygocentrus nattereri; assembly: GCF_015220715.1. Taxonomy (NCBI): domain Eukaryota; kingdom Metazoa; phylum Chordata; class Actinopteri; order Characiformes; family Serrasalmidae; genus Pygocentrus; species Pygocentrus nattereri. Next base: position 46,364,415 of record NC_051219.1, on the reverse strand, counting down.
GGTGGCCAGTCTGCTTCTTTAAAAATACCAGGAGCTTCTTAGATTTTGTCTGTTTCCTTTTCTTTCTTAGTAACAGCTTAACTTCTACACATCCTTTCAGACCCACAGTGCTGAGTGGTCTTCTCACAGTGGAAGGATGGACAGAAACACCTGTGGATGTTTTCAGACCTTTTTTTTTCACTTTTTTCCACAGTATTGTACATGACGGTTAGTTTTTGTTATTGATTAATATCATAAATACTGATATATTCATTTGATAGTAATAGTACTGATTCTTTAGGGTCAGTCATGGGCTGGAGGTCAGGGAAACACACCTGTGCCCAGAAGCTTGCCAGTTTGATCCCCTGAGCTGACAGTACGTGACTGAAGTGCCCTTGAGCAAGACACCCAACCCTGGGCACTGTGGATTGGGCTGCCCACCACTCTGGGCAAGTTTGCTCACTGCCCTCTAGTGTGCCCGCACGGACGGGTTAAAATGCAGAGGTGAAATTTCCCTGTTGTGGTCACTTACCTTATATACTAGTATAGACAATATATACAGCACTGGCCTCATTCTTCGCTCTCTTCCCTCTCTTCGCTCTCTTCCCTCTCTTCCCTCTCTTCCCTCTCTTCCCTCTCTCGCCATAGCGAGTGACAGAAAGTGATATTCATACAGCTCTTTTGTACATTCAGGCAGATATGAGGCCGTCCTACTCTCTTTCTCCCTCTCACGTTATCCCTCTCTATCTCACTATTTCTCCCTCTTCACTGCTCAGGAAATGAGTGCTGGGCTGCATCAAAGTCAATAGGCATTTAAGCACTTAGGAGTATTTCAGGCTCTGTTGTCATACACATTAGACTAACAGCGCTTCATCCTCAACACACAGTATCGATTCAGGTCCTCGGGCGGGGGCATCGCGTTTGCCTCGATGCTTTCACTTCTGCTCCAGCCGTCACTTCTGCTGTTCTTAGTTCACTTCACCACTGACAGCATTAAACTGTGCAGAGCCCTTCAACACCGTTACAGTCCTCACTTAAATTAATCAGAGTTAAGCTGAAATCATTGCTTTAACACAGTCAGAGTTTTCTGTGAAAGTCACCCAACAGTGGCTGGTTTCGCCTTCAGGTTATCCCTCGGATCTTCAGTAGGGGTTAGGTTTGGGGGCGTGGACGGCCCAGATATTTTGTTTCTGGACCGATTCTAGACTTTTTCCCCATTTTTAGTTGCTGCCCCTTCATGGTGTGGGATAAACTTGTATTTGTGCAAATTACTTGTGGGGCATTCGTGGGCTGGAGATCAGCCCTATGACCAGAAGGTTGCCGGTTCGATCCCCTGAGCCGACAGTAAGTGACTGAGGTGTCCTTGAGCGAGACACCTGACCCCCAACTGCTCCCCAGGCACCATGGATAGGGCTGCCCACCACTCTGGGCAAGTGTGCTCACTGCCCCCTAGTGTGTGTGTGTGTACTCACTAGTGTGTATGTGGTGTTTCACTTCACAGATGAGTTAAATGTGGAGGTGAAATTTCCCTGTTTGTTGAATTAAAAAGTATCACTTAAATAAATGAAAATCGTACGTATTAGTGTTAAACTTGAGGCCAAAAGATCTATATTAGTTTAATCTGACCAAGAACTCGATTCCAGTTAAAGTCACGGGGAAGTCCAGGGTTGAGATAAATCCTCAGTATATACACTTACGGCTTACCTCTGAAATCTGACTTGAACCGTGTCAGGTTCTCAGGTGAGAAGCTTTTATAGCGCGCTTTCTGTGGCAGTTGTACAGTAAGGGTGTATAACGTCAGTCAATATTGGCAGCCTACAGTTTTATCCTTATGGGCTAAAATGGATATCAC
>NC_051219.1:46355084-46357584 GCF_015220715.1 Pygocentrus nattereri | reverse complement strand
CACACACACACAGGGGCAATTTAGTGTCTCCAGTTGGCCCTGACTGCATGTTTTTGGACTGTGGGAGGAAAGTCTGTCTGGGGAGATAGAAACAAAGAGAGTAACAGAGCCTGAAAGACTGGGAGAGTGGGAGAAACAGAGAGAGAGAGAGAGAGACAGAGAGAGAGAGGGATAGAGAGAGAGAGAGATAGATAGAGAGAGACAGAGAGAGACAGAGAGAGAGAGAGAGACATATAAAGAGTGGAAGAAAGAGAGAGAGAGAGAGAGAGAGACATATAAAGAGTGGGAGAAAGAGAGAGAGAGAGACATATAAAGAGTGGGAGAAAGAGAGAGAGGGATGCAGGGGGAGAAATTCAGGGCAGAAAGAGAGAAGTGAATGTTCGCCTGTTTCTCTCTTTATATCTCCTTCCACCATCTCAGTCACTCCTCAGCCTGTGGGCTCTCACTGAGGACGGCCTAATCCTGGAGACAAAGAGTGTTTGTGGATCACTCCCATTTTCTCTCCTGCCCCACTGACCCCCTCTCGGGGCGTCTGGGCGACAGGCCAGCTTTCCTGTGCCTCTAAAGGCCCGACCCGTCTGTCTACAGCGAAGTTCTCACAGTATTGATCCGTATCGGGGAGCGCTGTACGTTAGAGCTTTAATCAGGCCTGACATATTGCTGTGAACCTGAAAACATCCTGAGAATGTTCTGAGTCTAACTCAACTAAAACTCAGCCCACAGCACCAAATCATCTGAACCTGAGAAAATTCTGACCACCAGCAGCCAGAATGAATCAAACTCCACATTCATAGCGTCGTAGACATGCTCTGCTTAGTGACAGCGTTCGGTTACCTAGCGACAATGAAGCGAGCCGCCATCAGATCATTGATAAACAAAATTACAAAAATTAACATCAGCAAGTTCACCTAATTAGTTTGTCCATCAGTGCTTTTGAACAGCATCTGTTCTCCGTTCTCGAAGAGCTGTGAGGCAGATGATTTTCTCAATTGACTCTATTTGTATTTGACTTAGAGCCGTTGTCCACTAGAAACACCTACCTTGTCTTTCCATTCACTTTCATGACTACCTTATAGGTCCACTATGCAAAATATCTGCTTACAGGTTTTTAATTGGCAGGTTGAGCTGCTCTAAGATGCACTTAAGGCTGAGACAGGTGTTCAGTTGCATACACGGCTTTATAGAATGGGAGGCTCTGTAGCAGCTGCACATGAGCCCAAGGTCATCATGGTCAATGCTAAGTGCCTCTAGTGGAGAACTTGAATCAGGGGAACGTTCTCTCTAGGGCTGAAGCTAGCTGCTCTAGGGTAACACCCAGTCGCTGTAGCTTGGTTTGTACTGTAGAGAGTCGCGCTGCAGCAGCTGAAGTTCGAAAGCGTTCTGGGTTCTGGGAACTTGATGTGAAGTAAAATAAGTAGAAGGTGAAGAGCCGTGCGGTGGGTAAATATAGCATCACTGCATAGCAGAGACAGCTAACAGACAGCTACTTCTCTCTCTCATAAACATACACAAGCTGTCATTTGGGGCCCGCACTAAAAAACAGGAACCCCGATTTCTAACCTGGTTCTAAGTTTTCTTTACCAAAATGGTGATTTTTGCTGTTTACACGTCGCCATCAGTTCACATGACAATGATTAATGATATGTGACTGCACTGTCCTGTCCCTCAGGCCACGTTTGCTGTTGGCCAGATATTATTTACGTAGTGGACTATTCTTAGCACTGCAGTGACAATGACATGGTTGTGGGGTGGTAGATTGTGTGGTGCTGGTAGAAGTGATGTTGAGAGTGAGCTACTACCCAAAATTCGGTGGCTAAGAATGACTCTGTGCGAATAAACTGACCAGTCATGAAACTGCGCATCAAAACAGGGAGGAGGAGCGAACATCAGCAAGGTCCAGATATAAGGTGGGTATTTCTAATAAAGTGGCCAGTGTGTAAGACCAACAGTGCTGTAAGATGCGAGTGTAAACTCAGTTTGATGAAAAACTGCTTGGTTGTCTGAATGTCTGAAGAGTCTGAAGGGTTCGCAGTGGTGAGAGGAACCAGATGTCTGAAGCACTTTGAGTCCCTCTAAAACCTCCATTTTCACATATTACATGAAATGCGTTCTGACGTGCTGCCTGATGTCTAGACATTGCGTTGCATAAAGATTTGACCTAAAATATATAATATGTATATATATTTTTAATGCATTCACAATAATCCGCACAGGAAACCCCTGAATGAGACTGAATGAGACCAGGCTTGTGACACTATTATTATTATCACATAATAATGCTATAAATCGGCCGCGTTTAGTTGAGGCGAAATGGAAATAAAAGAAAGTAGCAATGAGATTCATTGAGACGTCCTGGAGTTTATTATAAAAAGTTCTACTTCTAACTTGGTGATGTAACGCTGAGTAGTGTTTTTAACTGGTTAGTTATTTGCTTTTTGCTTATATTTTCACGCCTGTGAAGAACGCGCAGCTTTGCTGAATTCTACACATAATTCTCTGG
>NC_051219.1:46327584-46345084 GCF_015220715.1 Pygocentrus nattereri | reverse complement strand
GGTCAGAAATTCCCATAAACACTCCTAACCCTGGTGGAAAGCCTTCCCAGGAGAGCTGAAGCTGTTATAGCTGCAAAGGGTGGGCCGACATCATATTAAACCCTATGGATTAAGAATGGGATCTCACTCAAGTTCATATACATGTGAAGACAGACGAGCGAATACTTTTGAGAATATAGTGTAGATTAATTTGTTTTTCATGTAAGATTGATGGAGAACATATTGATTTCTGTGAACTGTGTTAGTTGCTAGGAGAGCTTAGCAGTTAACTTTCGGGGTTGGCATGACGATCCATTGTGGAGCTGGTACAACACAAATGATGCACTGCAGTGACCGCTGTGTCTTAGTCTCAGGAGAGCAAACCTTTCATGTTTCATTCACAAATCAACTGTCTGAGGAACAGCGCTGCCGGACTCGACACAGGGGACTGGTCTCTGAACTGGTCAGCTTTGTCAGTGTTCCTGAGTTCTCATGTCTAATTCTTCGGTGTTTTTAGAGCACTAGAGGAAATTACGACCACGTTTCTGTTCACGTTCACATCAACACTGCTTGCAAAGTGACGTTTTTCTGGGAAGTTGTGTATTTGCTTCTAGTGGTGTGACGCTTGTGGTAAGCAGAAAAAATAGACTGTTGTGATGGTTTGAAAAGTTACACTCATTAGTGGGTTTGAAACTTTAAGGCACCTTAAAAAATTCTAATTAAAAATTAAGCATTTATTTGCTCAGAAAAAGTTTTTTACTGTTTACTGGATTTTCTGTTTATTTGCATCTACTTTAATGATAAATGATGTTTTTACAAGTAAAAAAATGCTGAGATAAATGGTTTAAGTCATTTGCCCAGGTGCACATTACTGCATAACGGTCTGTATATAATAATAATTTTCAGTTCTAACCTTAATCAGTTAAAAAAGTGGCAAGTATAAAAAATTAAATATGGTACTTTGCCTTAAAGGCATTTTACAGTCAGGACCACTTTGCTTGCTGACAATATAGATTAGCCCGTCTTTCTCTGGGTTTCCTACAAAGTCAGGACATTTTATATCCTGAGGATGAATAAAACACACACACACACAGACACCCACAACACCACAAACACACACACTCATATACACACACACACACACTCACACACACACACTCACACACATGCACTCACACACACGCACACTAACACACACACACTCACACACACATACATGTACACACACACACACACACACACACACACTAACACACACACGCACACTAACACACACACACTCACACACACATACATGTACACACACACACACACACACACACTAACACACACACGCACACTAACACACACACACTCATACACACACACACGCACACTAACACACACACACTCACGCACACACACATGCACACACATGCACACTCACACACTCACTCACACACATGCACACACACGCACACACACACACGCGCACGCGTTAAACACATCCATTTAAATCCATGATTTCCCCAGTGCCGAGCGTGGTCCATGCGGTTCATCAGCCTTTTAACCCTAATATTCCCTGGTTAAGCTGGTGATGGCCAGCTGCCAGAGTAATATACTGTACTGCAGGCTGCACAAACTATCTGGTCTGCACATATTATCACAAATCAAACCATTCACTGATGTTCTGTATGGGCAGTGAAATGGGATTAAATTTAACAGCACAGAACTTTTGTAACTATTGGTTTAACTCACTAACTTTACTGGAATTGAATGTAACAGGAATTACTCCCAAGTCATTTTGGACCGTTTCTGTTTATCCGTTCATCATTCCGTTTTAACCCGACGTAAAGGGGCAGTAGGGTAGAGATGTGAGGGTGTGTCATGACAGTGTTGATATGCAGGGCGCCCGGCTCGTTGTTGTTCCCTCTTCAGTTTCGATTAGCAACAACACAGACTCCGTTTTGTTAGTGTAGCGCTTTAAAGTTCAGACCCAACATGTAATTCATCTAAACTGCAGCCTGAGTTTGTTCGGCTGAAACGGCCTTTTTCTGAAGAAGGAGAAGAGAAATGGCTGTCAGGCTGCTCCTGTGGGCTCATGGTGAATTCCTGTTGGACGACTTTGGAAACTCTCTTTCTGATGAAGGTGGAATTGCATGCTGACGAGCGAGATGTGGCAGTGTGTTCTCGTATTTGCTTGGTGGACGAGTGGAAGAAACGAGGGCGCATGTAGTGAGTGATTGCGGCTGCTGCCTGGGTGTAGGACTTTTACAGCTCAAATTGCTTTCCATAGTCTGAGCCCTCCTCTGGGAAATATGGAGTGGCGCTATCAGCGCATCAGGAGAGCCGAGTGACGGGCCGGGTCGGCAGAACCGAGTCTGTAGTCGTGTGTCTGTGTGATCAGGGAGGTGGCATGGCAGAAGGTTTGCGTTCTGAGTGTGTGTTTCTGGCTGTGGTGAGAGAATCTAACCTCAGAGTCGTTCATTAGCCGTTATTCATCACCGGGAGGTGGAGGGGGGCGGGGGGGGGTGGGGGCGGGGGTGCAGGAACACAGTTTGTTTTAGAAACCTCAGTTTCTCCCAGTACACACACAGACAGACACACACACACACACACACACACACACACACACACTCATACACACACACACACACACACTCATACACACACACACTCATACACACACACACACACACTCATACACACACACACACACACACTCATACACACACACACACACAGACACTCATACACACACACACAGACACACACACAGACACACACACACACACATACACTCATACACACACACTCATACACACACAGACAGACACACACACACAGACTCATACACACAGACACACACACACACACTCATACACACACACACACACACACACATACACACATATATACAAACAGTGTCCTGTTGTGTTGTACAAACTTACTGGGCTCGGGTTACAGGAGAATTGTTACATTTCCTGCCCTGATGTGAATCAGATCTGGTGTTTTCAGGGCCGTGTGGACACAAATCTGATCTTCTCAAATCCGACCTGAGCCACTTTCATATGTGGTCCTAGATCAGATACGTATCCGAATTGTGGCCATGTGACCTTAAAGTGAGTTCAGATCGGAATTCATGCGCTTTTCTTCCGCTTTGCGTGTGCCCTCATTCAGCGTTACCATGGCAACAGCCCCGAACAGACGTTAAAGCCTGTAAACGGTGGAAAAGCAGCTCATCTCACCCCTTCCTCCTCCATCTGGCTCTAATAATGAAGCTGAGAGCTGATCAGAGTTAATGATCTTCTCAGAGAAGCTCGTTCTGCTCGTTAGTTTGTGCTGATGATGCAGTGATTCAGTCACGTGACGTCACTGAGTAGGAGGAGCTCATGAGGGTCAGTTCAGGAGCCGGTTCATCACATTAATGACCGATTTGAGAAACAAGTGTGAACCATCAGATTTGAGAAATGAGGTCTGTTTTTGAAATACTTGTTTTCAATACTGCAAATACAATATTTATGTTTCATATTTAACTATAATTTTAAGTATGTTTGTTCAGATCAGGGTTTTATAAGCGGTACTGTGATCCATCCGTGAACACATTACTAGGAACTACGTTGTTGTGGCATGAATTGTTAATGTGTAAGTACAGAGTTAGTAGAGATACTTAGCATGAAGTGGAACTCAAATAGGTTTACATTCATACACACGTCCCTGAGTTCAACCCTTCCTCTGATGGACATCCTGAAGACGCTGTAATGTTTTATAGTCAGGTTAGCCGGGTTACTGAATGGAAGGCCAGAAGCAGGTTCCATTACTAACTTAGTGGTCCAAGTTAATATCTGTTATAAGTGAAGTAACGTTGGTCGTGTTCAGGACTGATTAATCGATTTACACCAAATTTGTGTAGATTTATGGTTCATGTCTTCCAGGAATCAGCCGTTTAGCTAGTGTTTGTGTAGCCTGGTAAACTTGGGCTAGAGGTCAGGGAACCGGTCGGAACGTCGCCAGTTCGATCCCCAGAGCTGACAGTACATGACTGAGGTGTCCTTGAGGAGGACACCTAACCCCCAACTGCTCCCTGGGCACTGAAGATCAGGCTGCCCACCAAGTGTGCTCATTGTCCACTAGTGTGTGTGTGTGCGTGTGTGTGTGCGTGCTCACTAGTGTGTATGTGGTGTTTCACTGCACAGATAGGTTAAATGTGGAGGTCAAATTTCCTCATTGTGGGACTAATAAGGGTCACTAAATCTGTCCCTATTTCTATAATATAAAAATATATTAGAATTATGTTGGAGTCTAAAGGATGAAAGGTTCCCCCTGAGGTCCATTTCTAGCCTGTGTGTGTGTCACTTAGAATTAAACATGCTGTGTCTTGAAGACTGACGTATGTAAATGGTTTCTGTTCTGATTGGTGGCCCTCAGAGCTGAAACACCCCTTTTACTGTGAATGGGCAGGACTAAACTGATATGGGCTGAATATGTAAACTATGATACGGTGAATTCAAAGTGGGCTGTTTTCACAGAGTAGTTTTCATATTAGCCCGGTACTAAATAAGGAACCAAATACCAACGTAATGAATGAATACTTGAGTATCTGAATTACTCAGGCTAGCCCTGGAGTTCAGAGTAATGGGCAGATCTTTCAGGGATGCCAGAGACCTGTCCTGTCCATCACACAGACCTCTAACACTCTATCTGCATCATTGCCCTCCTACACTGTGGTGGGTTGTCAGTCAGGTGCAGTTTAACATCTCTTTGAAAAGACATAATGATTCATAGCTTTTGGCTCAAGTGACAAACCCTGGAACACTGATATGCGAAGCACCTGCAGCTTCCTACCTGGATAAAATGGTCATTCAGAGCGTCTGGTCACGAAGTTGTGAATCTGTGCTGTTCCGGCCCTCAGCCTGGCGGCACTGGCCCCAAACAATCTAAACCAGCATCAGGTAAGATGGAGGATGCCGTCTGGACCCGACCGCTCATCTTCCTCCTCCTCCTCTGCTGAGAGCGCAGGCTCTTGTCCTCTCTCAGGAGTTGTGAGTACAGCAAGGCGGCCATAAATTATTGAGTCGGCAGTGTTTGAGCAGAAATAGAAACATCCCCTTAGAAGTGCAGAAACACTGGCCGTCAGTGAAACGTGCAACCTTACCTTGTGCCGCAAAAATTATTTAGACTTTCTGTGCTATCAGGACTTTTGCCAAGTCTGCTGATTCCATAATGTTGATCAGCTAACACACACTATCTGGCCAAAAGTATGTGGACAATTGTTAAATGTTGAGTTCAGGTGTTTTAGGCCCACTCATTGCAAAGAGGTGTGTGAAATCAATTATGTAGCAATGCGGTCTCCATAGACAAACACTGGCGCTGAGGAGCTCAGTGACTTTAGATGTGGTCATATGATGCCACCTTCCACGAACTGCTTCTGGAAGCAACAGCAGCACAACACCTGACCATCAGGAGCTTCAAGAGATGGGTTTCCATGGCCGAGCAGCACCATGAGCTATGCCAGTTATGGGCTAGAATGGTGGAACGAATGCCGCCACACGTCTCTGGGGCAGTGGAAGTGTGTTCTCTGGAGTGATGAATAATGCTTCACTATCTGGCCGCATGATGGACAAATCTGGGTGTGGCGGGTGCCTGGAGAACGCCAACAGTAGAGTTTGGGCAGTGTTAATTCTACAATATACAAAAACATTTGAACAATTATGTGTTTCCAACTTTTTACTTCCAACCCCACTGAGCCCCTTTGAGATGAACTGGGACGTTGATTGTGAGCCAGACTTTCTCGTCCAACATCAGTGTCTGACCTCACAAAAAAGCGCTTCTGACTGAATGGGGACAAATTCCCACAGACACACTCCTTGATCTTGTGAAAGCTTTCCCAGAAGAGTGGAGGCTGTTACAACTTCAAAGGGTTTTTTTTTAATGGAATGTTGAACACCTCATGCAGCTGTGATGGTCAGGTGTCCACATACTTTTGACCATGTAGCTGTATGTGTACTACAAATTTGCGTTTCGTCTTTTTAAAGGCAGCCAGGATATTTGCTTCTTGAGGAAACCAACAAACCTTTTTTACACAGCGAACGTACTGTGATTTCCAAAATCGGGGCAGTCGTTCAGGGTGATTGTGCTGAAACTCTAGTGAATTAAGTTACATTGCTGCACTGGCTAGGTGGATCAACAGGCCTACAAAAAACTGGTTTCATGAATTATAATGAATTTACTTGCTCATGCTGTCTGTAAGTCCTCACACACTCTTACACACCACAGTGGAGGTCTGTGGGGAGTTTACACTGTAGTGGCTGTGGCCGGCTGCATAAAACATCTGAAGTGAAGATTCCCCTCAAGAAAACCCTTAAGGGACACTTAAAGTTAAGCGAGTTGCGTGAAAGACCTCAAGTTCCCCCTTAAGGGTTTCTTAAATTGTTTCCTTAAAGCAGTGCTATCTAAGATTTTTGTTAACATTGAAAGAAGTAACGTTACTGAAATATAGTAATATAAGGTGTGTGTGTGTGTGTGTGCTGCGTATTAACCTGTAAGGCCTAAAATACTAATCTAAAGATCAAAGGCGTCGAGTTCACATCATACATCTTTAAATATTATGTCACTTACAGAGAGTCTAAAAGAAGGTCGAGCCACAAGTATCAAATATAAAATCAACATTACACTGATGAAGATGTGAAGACAACAGTAGATAATTCACTCTCATCCTCGGAAGATCCTCCTTCTCCAAGTTTACACTGAGCTCTCTTTGAATGTCTTTCAATGTTGTAACGTTGGAGGTGAGGAGGCGAGACAAGTGGCAAGTGGGAGTTGCATTTATTCAAATTAGATTTAACAGAGTCCAAAAACTGAGTAGCAGAAGTTTGAAGAACAGACGAGTCCATAATGACACAAAACCAAACAACAAGATCAAAGAAAACCAGTGACAGGGTAACGTTCACAATCCAAGCCAAAGAGACTGAACAAACACAGGGGTATAAATACACTGAGGGGAAACAAGGAACACCTGGGACTAATGAGGGGCGGAGCTACAGGTAGATGGAGCACATGGTTACAACAGAGGGTAAGAAACAGACACACTCAGGAACGAAGAGGAAACTGTGACAAACGAGATGCAAACGTCAGATTAATCTGCTTGCGGAGTCAGTTATGCGTTTCTACCAGAGAGCTCTCTGAATCTCCAGTCTTACATACTGCAGCTTTACTGCGTCAAGAAAAACTGGTTACATAAAACATGAGAAATGATGTTGTTCTGGAAATCATGTTCATAAATCCTACATGATCACCAAACCCAAAGCACAGCAAAAAGCACTCACGCTATTCGAGCAGAGAAACATGAGCCGTGGCCAGTGGGCGACAGACAGGCTGATGATATGATGGTCAAATAAAACAGCACTAAAATATCAAACAGGCGGCTTTAGGTTTGTTTCATTAACGTGGCTTAACTGGACACAAACTAAGAACACAAGTGAATGCGGCCAGTGGAGGAACCGTTTTGGCCTACAAGCCTCTTACGCCTGAATTATTGAGCAGGTCTGTAAATCAGGTGTTTATTTTTGAAATAGAAGTGCAGATCTTTACATCTGAAATTATTACTCATGAGAATCCGCACACAGCATCTGAGAGTTTAGTGTAGACCCTGGTATTAACCGGAGTCGGGCTGTCACGATGCGCATTAGATTCACAGTGCGTATTGCTTCACAGCCCCTTATAGATAAAATTAATAATAACATCTGTATCCATGATATTCCCAAAAGTAATCCAAAAAAAGACCCCTGGGACACAAAGTGGTGAGCGTACCGATGATGTACAGCAGTATCTTGTTCATTCTTCATTGATCAGTGTGACAGCGTGAACTTCACAGGCAGCTTTTTTAGCTTTAGCTTAGCTACTCGACAAAAACTCTAATAACTCGAATAAATATTTATTAGACAGATAAAAACAGCTGCAGAGAAGTGAGCACACACAGAGGTGCTTGTAGCCACTGAGGACGCGACTGACAGATTTCCAGTATTTGTGGCCAGTTTCACCTGAAATGGTGCAGCTGAGCAGAATTTGGATAGAATACTGGGAAGTAAGAAGCTGAAGATGTGAGGAAGATGAATCCTCGTCCAGCTCTAACGGAGAACTTCAGTTTCCCAGTTGAGCGAAGTAATGATGGGTAAAGAGTGACCGTCTGAACATGGACAAGTTATCACACACCAGTGCTGATACCTCGGATGTGCTCACTCGTGTGAAGACGTCACCCAAACGTCTCGGTTACTGAAGTGAGGAGAAAACACGAGCGCAGCGGATTCCGGATTCAGGCAGCCGCCTGGTGCTGATTCTGAACGGACAGAGCGAATAACTCCACAGGGATGCTTATAGCTTCAGATTTGTCGTACAGAGTCCTGCTGAGAGTGACCGTGTTAGAAAAGCCCCTCCAGCACTCATTCCAGACAGAAGGTAAGAGACCACATTTCACAGAGAAACAGCATCAGATCCTAAATCAACTTTTAATAACACACGTGATGTACAGTATATCTATATGCATTTTTGTTAATGCTGTAATACTTTTCGTTTATGTACTCAGAGAAATTGACCTAAGTCATTATGAGCTATAAATAAATAAATAAATAAATAAAATATAAATAAGTATATAAATAAATATATAATAAGTATATAAATATATAAATAAATGCAAAAATCACTTTTTCTTTATTGAAAATGTGTCGTAATGGCAATATGCAACACATATCGTCTTTTATCATATCGTTCACCCCTGTTTCACTTTCCTGAGTTAACCCAGACAAGCAAGTTGACATTTTTCCACATTAATGCTTTGGACAAAGTCATTTTCCAGAGCGGATCCTAACTCACGCTGGTGAAAATGAAAAGATATGTATGTTTTGTTGAAAGCAGAGGGAGGTGTTAAATGACTAAATAGAGAAAAAATATTCTGTCGTTTCCGTTTGTTTGTAAATGAGTGGAGTTTGTTTAAAAGGCTGTAACGTGTCGTGGCTCGCCAGCACCTGCTTCACCAGGTGTTACTTGTACATTGATGTCTTTGATTGATAACTGTTAAGGAATCATATTCAGGAAACAACTTACGATGTTTTCCTTTGTTATTTAGCTAAATCTCTCAGTGAGTCATGTAAAAACGCAGCCAGGCTGCGGCGAGACGATCGGATATTAATGACAAATTAAAGGGATTCGCACCCAGACGTGTCGGTCCTGTGCCGACTGTCACGGCTGTTGAGTGGAGGAAGCAGCTCTGCCCTGTCAGCAGCACCAGGCCGGAGTTAAGATGCTTTATTTGAAGTTAAGCACTGAAATCGCATTAATCTGCTTGAATATGGACTTACAGGGGCCCACATGCTGGAATCAAATCTCTCTGCATCGGTTCAAATCCTGTTGGGGTCGTTCCTTTCCATAGGAGGCTTCGCGATACACTGGCAGAAGCACCGAGGAAAAAGCCCTGCAAATCAGTCTTGTTGACATCCAGTGAGCATCGCTCCAAAACGAAGAATTACAGTGGGTTTATTTTTAGACGGCGTTTGAAGTGAAAGATTATTATTTTGCTGTTTTCATGTAAAAACCTCCACTTTTCTCAGGTTTTATTTTTCACACCATTTGAAAATTCCACTTTACCTCTTTACACAGTGTGAACATTTCATGATGATTAGACCAAATAGCCAATGCAGATGATGTTTCCAGATGAACCGAGGTCCAGTCTTGTTAAGAGGGACGTCCATGTAAAGGTTTTTTTGTTACATCATTAATAATATTCATGTTCTGTGGTAATTAAAGCTGCAGGTATGAAGACGTGTAGTTAAAGTCTAAGAGCTCCTGCAAAGACTGAGGTCAGAACTTCTGGCATTGAACAGTTCAAGCCGCGTAGCCTCAGTTGTGATAGCTGTATATGGGAGTGTCCGCTCGGTTAAATGGACAGTTCAAGTGCTTCAAATCCAGTTTTTGGTTGTCAGTTTTCAGCATTTAGCAATATATACAATATTTCTGAAGTGAATAGAGACTATACACTGTATAACTGCTCAAAACGCTGAAATTATGTAAGCATTTTGAAGTGTACGACACCATGAATATTTATGAGCCAAACACGGGGCTAAAGGTCAACACTGGCAGAAATTCCACCAATAGAACCAGTAGAACCATTAGGAACTGACAGTTCAGGAACTTTGAACACTGTAAAGGTTTAGATTAAGTGACCCTTATTAGTCCCACAACGGGGAAATTTCACCTCCTCATTTAACCCGTCTGAGCAGTGAAACACCACATACACACTGGTGAACACACACACACACTAGGGGGCAGTGAGCACACTTGCCCAGAGCGGTGGGCAGCCCTATCCATGTGTTTCAGAATATCCACACCCAAAGTCAAACATATACAAATCTCAAAAATCTTGAAAGCGGAATGTTTTGCTGTGTGTCTGTCATCCAGGTTTTCAGCCATCTGGGGCCTCACTGTCATATTTTACATCTTACAATGCAGAAGACTTTCATTGGGAAAAGCCCCCATCCTGCTCTAATTACTCTCTCGTTACGCAGCCATGCTGTTGTAATGGGCAGATTGTGGTTTCCTGACATCTTGGTCAAACTTTGAAATGACGTCTGTAAAAAAAGATGTCTAGAAGGCAGTGCATGTCGCTCTAAAACGTTTATATAAATATAAGATATATCTTTGGCCTGGAGAAGCAAATTCCCTTGTTTGGAGTTTGGTGCACATATATTTTGGATATTAAGAAATATGTGTACACATATAGGCCTAAAGCATCACATACAGTATATCAACACTGTTCCCCAGAACGTGGTGAAATGTGTGGACGTTTAGCTTTGTTCCATGTGAGCTGGACACACTAAGTGATTAACTCAGCAGGTTTGGGCCAAAACGTTCAGTGGCACCCAGTTCTGCCCTTTTCTGGTCTCGTGCTCACTTGAAAGCTTCGTAATGTTGTAGTGGTGATGGATCGCTCCTCAGAAGAGCTTCTTCCATCACAGGCCTGTTCAGTTGTGTAGTTTAAGGATCTGCAGTAGCTGCACTACAAGCTGTAGTAAGAGCTCTGTGTAAAAGCCTCCATTAAGAGTGGTTACAAGGGCCTGTGTGTGTGTGTGTGTGTGTGTGTGTGTGTGTGTGTGTGTGTGTGTGTGTGTGTGTGTGTGTGTGTGTGTGTGTGTGCTAAGTTGAACCAGTTAACAGGAGTATGTATGAGCCAGTAATTAGTGGTATTAAAGTGAATAATCTTATTGATATTTTGATGCTCACGTCTTGCACCCTTAGCCCCAAATTCATGAGGCCTAGTTAATATTCATTTGCTTTTGTTTACTGGAAAACTGCAGGGGTCAGCGTAAAAACACACAGTTACCCTCATTAAAATAATGAGCACGCACTTCAGCGCCGCTATTGGAAAAGCAGGAAGGAAGGAGTGTGTGCAGAAGTGCACGGTGAACACAAAAGCCCCTGCGCACAAAGGCAGTGAGTTAGCATGTTCTCGTTTCCGTCAAGCAGTGCGTGATGCGACATCGTGCTCCTCGGCACACGCGGCACACGCGGCAGTTTGACTGACCCTGTACAGGTGCGCAGGTCACGCTGCTCGTTTAGGCCTGAACACGACCACAAGCTCACACCAGCGCAACGGAGGCACTGCTGAACAAAACAGGGGAAAAACAGACGCTCTTGGTGAAATGTCAGGGTCAGACAGGGACCTTTAGCACAGAGGCAGAGAGATACAGGCTAAAGGAGGCAGAGAGGTACAGGCTAAAGGAGGCAGAGAGATACAGGCTAAAGGAGGCAGAGAGATACAGGCTAAAGGAGGCAGAGAGGTACAGGCTAAAGGAGGCAGAGAGATACAGGCTAAAGGAGGCAGAGAGATACAGGCTAAAGGAGGCAGAGAGATACAGGCTAAAGGAGGCAGAGAGATACAGGCTAAAGGAGGCAGAGAGATACAGGCTAAAGGAGGCAGAGAGAGAGACAGGCTAAAGGAGGCAGAGAGATACAGGCTAAAGGAGGCAGAGAGATACAGGCTAAAGGAGGCAGAGAGAGAGACAGGCTAAAGGAGGCAGAGAGAGAGACAGGCTAAAGGAGGCAGAGAGAGACAGGCTAAAGGAGGCAGAACGATACAGGCTAAAGGAGACAGAGAGATACAGGCTAAATGAGGCAGTGAGGTACAGGCTAAAGGAGGCAGAGCGATACAGGCTAAAGGAGGCAGAGAGAGAGACAGGCTAAAGGAGGCAGAGAGAGACAGGCTAACGGAGGCAGAGTGAGACAGGCTAAAGGAGGCAGAGAGATACAGGCTAAAGGAGGCAGAGAGATACAGGCTAAAGGAGGCAGAGAGAGACAGGCTAAAGGAGGCAGAGAGATACAGGCTAAAGGAGGCAGAGAGAGACAGGCTAAAGGAGGCAGAGAGAGACAGGCTAAAGGAGGCAGAGAGATACAGGCTAAAGGAGGCAGAGAGAGACAGGCTAAAGGAGGCAGAGAGAGACAGGCTAAAGGAGGCAGAGAGAGACAGGCTAAAGGAGGCAGAGAGACAGACTCTATCATAATGTGATTTCTGCTGAAGCTGAGCCGTAATTTATGTAGACGGAGGGATGAGAGGATGAAGAGGACGAGTGTAGAAGGGGGTGGGGTTGGCGGGGGTTCGCTAAACTGCCCGGGACTCTTGATTCTCGCTGTTGAAGTATGCTAATGCCGACCGCGCTTGGGTTTAGCTGTCACATTAGCGAGGGGCTGCCGCCTGCTCACTGATGCGTGGGGATTACTCACTACAGCTTCAGTCTCCTCTGCACCCAAACAGCTGAGATGAGAGAGAGACATCCAGGCACTACAGAAAGAAGGAGAGGAGAGAGTCTTTTTCATTTCATAAGGCAGCAACTGACCATTCCTGCTAGCATCTAACCTCACTGTGTTGGTGCTTGTTTCTTTGTTCCTAGTGTTGCATCGTAAGCCGGACCTGAACAGAAAGTCTGGTGGGTTTTGTTGCTTAACATCACTAACTTTCACAAGAACGGGCCGTTTAGCCAGCGGTGGACAAAGTACACAAACCATGTACTGGAGTTAAAGTAGAGATGGTAAAATATTCCTCCAGTAAAAGTAGAAGCTCCTCCCTTTAGACCTCCACTGGAGTAAAAGTACTAAAGTATTTCCCTTCAAATGTACTTAAGTATAAAGTAAAAGTACTAAAAGAGTAATTCTGGCTCTGATGTCCTGTTATCATTTTTATAACCAGACTGGCTTCATGAACTCATTTCAGGTGAAAGTCCTCCAGCGTCTCTCTTGGTAAACCAGTCTTTTAATAGAACGTCATTAATTAGTGACGCTGACGTCTATTAAAATGATCAGAAGCACAAAACACTGAAGGTAAACAGTTTCCATCAGGGAGAACCGAGTGGCTCTGAAATCACTTTTTACACACAAGCAAAGTTTCAGTTTCAGATTTATTTACAACTTAGTTCCAAGTTTAAGTTGAATAAAAACTGGCTTTAAACTCAGGATCACAGATGAGCTCCTTTACTATGTTGATCTGTAGGCGTCTGTTCATAAACATAAACCAGCCCAAACTCATTTACTATAAAATGAAATGGTGTTTGTAGAAATTCAGAAAAAAGATACATAGTTTTTATTCACACAGAAACCAAAAGGAACGACAGATTTCTCAAAATGTAGGAGGAAAAAGTTGGATATTAGACTCTGAAATGTAGTGGAGTGAAAGGAAAAAGTCCAGAACGGAGAAACTTCAGTACAGATACACCAAAAATACTAAAGTACAGAAACCAATTACATTTACTTCAGTACTGTCCAGAACTGCGTTTAACTGATAAGCAAAATGACCTTTGTGTATTAAGCTCAGTGCTGACTGGTCACTAGTAACATGTAGCTGCCTTTTCTATAGGATAGCAGTAATCAGGGCAGGATATTGTTGGGTTGAAAGAAGTTTCTAACTTTCGTGACATCACATCTTTCCAAGTTATTCAGGAGTTTTATTTAAAGGATTAATGATCTATTGCTGCATATCTGTAGTCCAGTTTTTGGACCAGAGTGTCCAGTTGGTACTGTCTCCCTCTTATTTCTTTCTCTCTCTAAACACATTGGGCTACGTCTCAGAGCTCATGCACTGTGGAAGACAACATGTCAAATACAGAGACTATCACTAATGCCGAACATTGAACATACTAGTTCAGTAGTTTGCAAATTGAGCATGTGTGTATGGCAAATATACGCTAAATTCTACAAAAGGTAAGTGAACCTGTTACAGCTACTTTCAAAAAGTAATTAAAGTAATTAAATATGCGTCTTATGCGTTATATGTCTTATTTGCATAGAGGACACTGTAAATAAATGATAAGTTGTAAATGTAAATAAACAAAAGGCTGGAAAATGTGTCTGTACAGCACGTTAAGAGCAGAAACTATGGCCAAACTGTTTTAAAAACACAAAAAACATGCTGGAATAGACAGAATGTGGGACATGATAAAAAGCATATTGAATGCTGCTTTGCATGTCAGTCAAACAACCAAAGATTTACACCCACAGTTTCACTCCAGCGGTTTCAGGCCAGTGGAGCTCAGTAGGACAGCGTGATTGTTCACGTAAACAAAGTCCTCATAGGAAAGTTAAGCGTTATGAGCGTCACATTCATATTGTGACCAGTCTCTGATGTAAACAGGGACCGTTTGTGCTGTTTGTTTGTGTCACCATGCAGATTAGCAATCAGGAAGAGAGACCACTGCCAATACACAAATCAACCACCAGTTAAACCATAAACCACAACACATTCCAAAACCATCAGAAACCAAAAGGAACATCACAGGACGTGGTTCCAGTAATCCATGTTCTTGGACTGCTTGTCGTCAGGAAACTGTTTCCAGGCTTTCTTGTGCGTCAGCTTCAGAAGAGGCTTCCTTCTGGGACGGTCATGCAGACCGAGTTGATGCATTGTGCAGCGTTTGGTCTGAGCACTGACAGGCTGACCTCCCACTTCTTCAGCCTCTGCAGCAATGCTGGCAGCACTCATGCTTATATTTTTTTAAGCCAACCTCTGGATACGATGCTGAACACATGGACTTCTTTGGTTGACCCTGGTGATGCCTGTTCTGAGGGGAACCTGTCCTGGAAAACCACTGTATGACCTTGGCCACCGTGCTGCAGCTCAGTTTCAGGGTGTTGAGTCTTCTTATAGCCCAGGCGTCTTTGTGGAGAGCAACAATTCTATTCCTCACATCCTGAGAGATTCTTTACCATGAGGTGCCGTGTTGAATATCCAGTGGTCAGTGTGAGTGAATTGAACCCAAAACACCAAATTTAACAGCCCTGCTCCCCGTTCACACCTGGAACCCTGGAACTCTAACGAGTCACATGACACCAGGGAGGGACGACGACACGACTGGGCACAATCTGGACACGTCCACTGTGAGGTGGACTCACTTGTGCTGCCAGCTGTTTAGACATTAATGTCTGTGTGTTGTTCTTTTCAGAGGACAGTGAATCTGCTCTGCTATACAAGCTGCACACTGACCACTTTAACTTATATCAGAGTTTCAGTTCTACAGTGACGTCCCATCAGAAGATAGAATATCTGCAGAAACGTGAGGGGGGCACTCACTTTAGTGAGATACTGTACATTTAAACAACTAAAGTTTGTGTAACATTATGCTCAGTTTAAGGTAAAGTCTTATCCCTGTACATGTAATGTAAGTTTATACATAAAGCCCCATATAAATTAAGGGTAAGTTATTGAGCTTTATGTCTAGATAACCCATTCGTTTACCCAGAGCCACACCAGCTGTAGTTTGTGTGATATTGACTCTGTGAATCTCTATATGTGTTCAGGACAAAACTGGTTTTAGCCTAAAGATCAAAGTATAACCTTAGCCCAATGCAAATTTACTGGAATCCCACATAAAACAACTGAAATATTGATCAGCCTAAAACTCGCTAAGAAAAACGGAACCAATTGTCGGCGCACACGCTGCACGCCACTGGCTTGAACCTGCTGCAGTGAAACTGCAGCTCTGCAGACAGAAATGATCGGTTCTCCTCCATCTGATGAAACAGTTTTCACAGATAGTCAGACGTCTAAAAGACATTTCCAGTCAGACTGATAAAAACGGCGTACAGGGCGTAGCTGTAGCGCTGCTTTTAAAGTCTTGGCATGCAGTGAATATCAGACTGTGTTCCTCTGAGGCTGAGATCGCCCCTCACTCAGACTCAACCAGAAAGAAAAACACTCCAGAATTCCTCAAAAAGATCTGGATCTGCTGTTTATGCTTAATTATCATGGATGATAAGTAGTATTAAATAATTTCCATGTGCGTAGAAAATACTAGAAAACCTGTTGATTTAAAACTCAATTACATGAACTATATCGCTTAAAGTGGTGGTGCTTCGGTCTGGAACTGGAATATGGAGGAAATCTCAAAGCAGCAGAGCAGCACCAATTAAATCTAAACTCTAATCCTGATCTCCAGCTAATGTTCTGAAAGGTCATTACAGCACATTAGGTAAGTCAGAGCGACCCTTTGCTGCTGAAAACGGGCCACGGCAGCGTAATCTGCGAGTAGATTTCTATTACTGTAATGCAGCAGGAAGTCTTAATGGCCTGGACGTCGTATCGGCTTGCCTCGGTCACGTCCAGCTTGTAAATTGCTGGCCACAATTAGGGAAATTGCATCTTCTAATCCCACCCAGCAAGTTAAAAGAGGTTTTTGGCCTTTGTTATAAAACCTGGAAAGAGTCACGGGAAGTCAAACTGTGGCGTAATGTCTGTGGAACGTGTGTGGCTTTATAAACGTGTTCTGTCTGATTGTTACAGGTAGTTTTATGAAAATAGATGATTATGACTTACTAAATGTGCTGTGCTGGCAACTTTCAAACCTTTTGATTCTTTCTCAGTCATGACACTCCACTGAAGTGGCTCTGCTTGCTCGCGTGGAAAGCACTGCTGCTCTGGTATTTGTGGTACTTCGGGGAAAACGCACAGTGCCTGCACTTTGCAGCGCTGCCATTTCCTCCTTGCAAAGATTTTTACAGTTCCAGGCTGAATCACCGTCATTTAAAGTGTCTTCATAATGAGTGTGTTTTAGTTTGTCGTCTCATTTCAGTTTCACACATTTTGGTCGTGCATTTGTGCTTTTCTTGAATGACTTTCAACAGATTGATCTTGAAAACATTCTCACTGGGAAATGTCTGGTAGAGGATGGGAGCAGGTTGGCTGGGGGAGCAGCTGCTGAAGTGATGATGGTACTGCTGATGTGACCTGAGGTGACACCAGTGAAAAGACAGCATATCACACAGTCCTCGGCTCCGTCATACGGACAGACTGTCTCATTATGATCGCATTGCTACATATTGAGACTGCAGTGTGTGATGAGATGTGAGCAGCTCTAATGAATTAGTTCAAACTGTGATTCCACAGCAGCTAAAAAACAATGAAGTGTACAGACCTCAGATATTTATATTGGAGTAAGTTATGATCTATGTACACCCAATGCAGTTATATAGAGAGTTTCATGCTAAATATATATTACATTTTAATTTGACT
>NC_051219.1:46300084-46322584 GCF_015220715.1 Pygocentrus nattereri | reverse complement strand
GTGTAAAAAAATTTACTGACAACGGTTGTGATTAGTCTCGTGGGGCCGTGATCTCATACAACTTATACTTTTGGTATTGGAATACAGCAAAATAATCCTCAAACGAGTCCAGAGCCGGTTTATGAGGAGTCTGGCCGCTTCCTATTTCCCTCGTTATATCAAAAACATGCCTGCTGAACAGCAGAGGGCGCCCCCGAGTGAGTCCTCAGTGAATGGAAATCAACGGCTAAAACGAAAAAGTTAGAATAGTTTCTAATCACAGAACTTTCCTTTAATTTCAGACGGCAGGAGGCGGGGCTTTACTGGTAGAGTGGGATGATTGATAGGCGAGCGGAGCAGCTCATTGGCTGCTCGTGCTTACTGACATCATGAGGCGCCGGTTTAAACTCCTATAACTCCAGTTTAAAAGCTCTTAAATATAACAGCGGTGTTAAAGTGTTTTATGCTGTTCAGGGAATGAAGGAAATATTTTACATAGAAATGTTTCGGCGTTTATAAACTATGATTTTGCTCTAAAGCTCCATATCAGCCCATTCATTTTTTGCACTCGTGCGTGAGCGCCCCCTAGCGTCTGAGAAATCTGGAAGACATTGCTGAGTGGTGATTCTCTAGCATGTCCCCTTTAAACCTTGCCCCCCAAATTCCTCCACATGCTCCTTTAAAGGGCCCATATAGCTTGGAATACGTTTTTTGGTATGTCACAAAAAACAGCGCATTTAGATATATTCACCTATTCAGCCTAGAGCACATTAGCCCCGCCCATTTACGTTTACGTTATGAGGAGATTTTCGGTCTGGACTGGTTTTTGAATGAGACACATTAGAGAGCAGTCAATCAGAACAGAGCTCATTTACATAAGTGTCAAAGGCAAATAAAATAACGTATTTAATTCTAAGGGCTGGAAAACGGTCACATACAATGAATAGCACCCCTCACCACACACACTGGGCAGTGGGCAGTATGACAACATATGCTGTGCTTTTCTTCACATAGCGTTCATATTTAAAGAGCACTGGTTGACTCATTACAACGAGAGCACAACAGCTACTGGTTAAATGCATTTAGTGCGTCTGTGAAATGTTAAATAAAACATAAATGAGCTTTTAATACACGTTTTAAATATGGCCCTACTAATGCCACGCGCTGTGTGTCAGATACTGTGATGCATATTGTGTTTTGTGAAATGTGTTTATGTATCATAATGCAATATTTTTGTGTATCGCCCACCTGCAGATACACTCACTGTCCACTCCATTAGACACTCCTACCTTGTTATCCCACCTTGCAGATGAAAAGTTTTGCAGTTGTAGATGTAAAATGCTGTTAAAAGTAAAAACGATGGCTCATCTGGTGTTGCACAGTTTGTGTTGGTCATTCTTTAGTCCTTCATCCGTGGCTGGTTTTGACCACAGGACGCTGTTGGCCGGATATTTTTGCCTTGGTAGACAATTTAGTCCAGCAGTGACAACACACACACACACACACACACACATACACACACACACACACACACACATCAGTATCGTGGCATTGCTGTGAATGATCCACACAAACGGGGCAGTCGTGGGCTGGCGGTCAGGGAACCGGTCCTGTAACTGGAAGGTCACTGCCCCCTAGTGTGTGTTCACTAGTGTGTATGTGTGTGTCACATTTCCCTGCTGTGAGACGAATAAGGGTCACTTAAAAAATAATACCTCCACTGTGGTGGTCCTGGGGTGGTAAAAGGAGGCTGTTTATGCAGAGAAACAGTTTGAATCTAGAAGTGTAGAGGTACTTTCTTACAATCACTGATTTCTGAGCTTTTTCTCCTGAACCTCCTCAGGAGAAAAGAGGAGACTAACATCAGCGTCTCACTGCGAGACGTTCTGGTGACGAGGGAGAAAAGCGCGAGTTCTCCTTCTCGTTTAGAATGTCTCGTTCCTCTGGGGAACTGTGCCTGCGTGAGCGCCTCATGAGGAGTTAACTGTAGCTAATAACGTGGCCAGTGAGTGTTTGTATAATAACCAGTGTGCGATTTTTGAGCTAATGTCTTCGGTTCGGCCTCCTCCTTGTTTCTCACAGGTGTCGAGGAGCGGTGGGAGTGCGTAGGAGTTGGAGTGTGTGTGCATGTGTGTTCCTCTGAGTCCTCGCCCTCCATGGATTTACTCGATCTCCCCTACACTAAAGTGCTGATCCTGGGCGCCATCGCCGCCGCCTCGGCCTTCGTCGTCACCATCCTCATCGTGCTGGTGTGTGTGGGCTGTCAGAGGTGAGTGAACGCTGATCACTGCTTCCGCCGTACGGTTAAACATGCTGTACATTGTTAGAGATTAAAGGTGTAGCGCTCGCGCTGCCTTTAGTGCTTTATAATGGTAAAACAAACGGTTCAGTGTTTTATACGCCACTCTAATTTCATTCCAAGCCGAGAAGACGTGGAGTGTTATGATGCAATGGTTTGAAAACACTCAGATAAAACGTGAAGCTAGAGGGCACTTTAGAGCATCACTGAGATAATGTGCAGCAGTACTGCAGGAAAAGGCAGTGTGTGTGTGTGTGTGAGTGTGTGTGTGTGTCTGTGTGTGTTTGTGTGTGTGTGTGCGTGTGTGTGAGTGTGTGTGTGTGTGTGAGTGTGTGTGTGTGCGTGTGTGTGAGTGTGTGTGTGTGTGAGTGTGTGTGTGTGCGTGTGTGTGAGTGTGTGTGTGTGTGAGTGTGTGTGTGTGTGTGTGTGCGCGTGTGTGTGAGTGTGTGTGTGTGTGAGTGTGTGTGTGTGCGTGTGTGTGTGTGTGTGTGTGAGTGTGTGTGTGTGCGTGTGTGTGAGTGTGTGTGTGTGTGTGAGTGTGTGTGTGTGCGTGTGTGTGAGTGTGTGTGTGTGTGTGTGAGTGTGTGTGTGTGCGTGTGTGTGAGTGTGTGCGTGTGTGTGAGTGTGTGTGTGTGCGTGTGTGTGAGTGTGTGTGTGTGCGTGTGTGTGAGTGTGTGCGTGTGTGTGAGTGTGTGTGTGTGTGAGTGTGTGTGTGTGTGTGAGTGTGTGTGAGTGTGTGTGTGTGTGAGTGTGTGTGTGTGCGTGTGTGTGAGTGTGTGCGTGTGTGTGAGTGTGTGTGTGTGTGAGTGTGAGTGTGTGTGTGTGTGTGAGTGTGTGTGAGTGTGTGTGTGTGTGTGTGTGTGAGTGTGTGTGTGTGTGAGTGTGTGTGTGTGCTTGTGTGTGCGTGTGTGTGAGTGTGTGTGAGTGTGTGTGTGTCTGTGTGTGTTTGTGTGTGTGTGTGTCTTTTATTCATTTTTGTCTTTGCTTTCATTTTTTTCTATTTGCTGACATTTTTTCAGAAATTTGTTTCTGAAATCTTTTTTTGCTTCAGACTTTTGGCAGAGGGCATTCACCTGCACTCACTCACACTATCTAATGGTCAGTTGATTTAGAGTGACAGGTCCAAATCAGTTGACCAGGTTTGTTACTTTGAAAGTTATTTTGACACAAGATGAACTCCATAAGATTATATGTTGGATGAGTTTTGCTGCTCAGCAGCAACAGATGTTCTAATGGACTTACCAAGTCATGTTGAATGCTTGTTTTAAATTGTTATTGTTATGAATGTTGCAATAATAATAATAATAATAATAATAATAATACAGTCGTGGGCTGGAGGTCAGAGAACCAGCCCTGTGGCCGGAAGGTCGCCGATTCCCTGAGCTGACAGTCCGTGACTGAGGTGCCCTTGAGCAAGACACCCCCAGTCGCTCCCTGGGCACTGTGGATTGGGCTGCCCACCACTCCAGGCAAATGTGCTCACTGCCCCCCTAGTGTGTGTGTGTTCACTAGTGTGTTTGTGGTGTTTGACTGCATGGACGGGTTAAATGCAGAGATTAAATTTCCCTGTTGTGGGACTAATAAGGGTCCTTTAATCTTAATATAACAAAATCTAAATGTGTAAAGTTCCTAAATCGTTTGTCAGGTTTGCAGCCGTCCTGCAGTGCTGTTCTCTCACAGCTGCCATGATCAATATGACCGACTTCAAAGTGTGAAGAGTGTTTGGTGAGAAAACTTTAAATCTGATGGGCGTTAATAAAGTACTACATGAAAAAACATAATTTGATAAATATTATATTTATTTTCTATATAAATGATCATTTTATAAGAACACTTTAGTTTGGGTCGTATACTAACAGGTGAAGTTGGTGAACTTCTAAACAATGTTGATCATTTCTCTGCTTTTCATTTTGAGGTTTACTGAACAGTGAAAGTGAAAGTAACATATCAAAGCGTTGTGTATGTCACGTCTACAAGCGCACAGCCAGGGGGCGTCCCAGGCGTAGCAGGTGTAGCTTGACTGTAGTTCTAAACTAAAGACTCTTTACTTTTACTTCGTCCTCTCAACACCCAGAAAACCAGACTCTCCGAACTGTAGATCATCACTTCGGTGCTTTGCTCATACAGTCTGTCTCTGCGCAGCTGTGTGTCCAGGTGATATCAGTCAAACTGTAGTTGGGTTGTTTTGATTAAGTGAAAAAATCAACAAAACACAGATAACTTTATTTAATCGAAAGAAGTTCTGTAATGAAATGTTTCTTGTCAGTGTAATATTTAACATCTTTCACATAAAACAAGAAAATTACAACAAAACAGCCCATTAATGGTCAGTAATAACTTCTACTGTATCAGACCTCAGAAAATACTGAGGCTGAACCTCAATCAGCTCACTGCTCCCTATAAGACCCAAATACTGGTCTTTATCCAGTATGAATGGTCTCTCATGGCTGATCCGAGGTTCTGTTAGACTCACTGAGCTCTGTTTAGATGCAGTAGCTGTTAGTTTAAGACCTACATGCTGCACTTTGTAGGGAGAAGGGAACTGAAGGGAACTGTGAGATTCTGCCTAAAACAGCTTGTGGCTGTGTTGCGTCACCTGACCCTGAATGCTGCTCACTGATGGTGATGGATTTAAACAGTGTTTGACTGTTTCTGCTGTAATGTGAATTTTCTAAGGCTTGACCACAGACAGCACCGGCCTTTGTGATGAAACGTATTTAGGGTTCAGAATCTGCTGTGATTTAAGACTAAATTAGGGCCATCAGCTTGTTGTTTTTAAGAATGCAGACCACGCATTGGTGAATGAGATGAAGAGAGGAGAGGAACTCTGAGGAACTTTGGGCTGGAGTCCAGTCTGTGGGTCACGAGAAGGCCGACACCCCTGTATATTAAAGATCAAGTGAAGGGCTGGACAAGGTGGAGGAGGTGGAGCGGGACATTTCGTCACAAGAAGGAGGAGTGAAAGACTGGAATTTATAGGAAGCTGGAATTGAGACGGAGGAGTTTTAGGTGTGGTCTTTCCTCAAACGTCCGTTGTGCCATAACTCCATTACTCCAAATGAGCACTTCATTTAATAGGCCATTATAAAGGTGGCCAGGGGGTGGAGCTGCGTTGAAATAATGGGGAAAATTGCTATTTATAATTATTTATATATAAATAACAGCTATTTTAGGTTATTTAACATGAACATATATACGTCATTTGTATTTTCATAGGGCCCTTGGCTGCCTTAGTGCACAGACCATGCCTGTCCTCACACCACAGTGTCAGGATTCAGGCGGGAAAACTTCAGCCTTGGCAGGAATATAAGTAAAAGCATGTCTCAGCTCTTGTTTATCAGGCAAAATGGCTTCAGAAAGGAGGTAAAAGGCTCAGCTAAGTGGCTGTAAACTCAGAGACAGTGAAGTTCGCATTCACAGACATTCACATTTCTCTTCATTGTGGCCAAATCAAAGATGACGTTATACTACAAACGCAGCTTTTACTGAACTGCTAGTGATTTGTTCTTTTAGTTGGTACAGATTGAGCTTTGACCCACACTGTTACGTTTTCTACCACGTCCACTTCAGCCTAAGGGGCAAAATTACTGCCCGAAAAGTAAAGAGAAAAAGCTTCCCCACCCCACACCCCACACCCCACCCCACACCCCACACCCCACCCCACCTCACCCCACACCCCACTCCACCTCACCCCACACCCCACCCCACCTCACCCCACACCCCACTCCACCTCACCCCACACCCCACTCCACCTCACCCCACCCCACGCCCCACCCCACCTCACCCCACACCCCACTCCACCTCACCCCACACCCCACTCCACCTCACCCAACTCCACACCCCACCCCACTCCACCCTACCCAACCCCACTCCACCCTACCCAACCCCACTCCACGTCACCCCACCCCATGCCCCACCCCATTCCACCCCACACTATCCTACGCCCCATCCCACACCCCACCCCACCCCATCCTACGCCCCACCCCACTCCACCCCACGCCCCACCCCACACCCCACCCCACACCCTACGCCCCCGAGCCTGGTGTAACCGTTAACCAGGGTGACTTTCCACTCGGTTACCTGAATAAGAGGACTTGCAGCTCAGGGCTCAAGCCTGGATTCAGACGTCTGTGAAGTGTCTGATGATCTCTGGCTTTCTTTGTTTGGTCACTGCATAATTCTAAAATGTTTACTAAAAAACAGTAAAACTAATGAAACCCTCTGTGGAACCTTTGACTGGTGCTGTACATGCATGATACTGCGTGTGATACTGAAGGTACGTCAGCGAGTGCAGATGAAGTGGCAGCGCGTGGCTCACTATAGGTGCTAAACGGCCTCCTGCAGTGCTAGATGAGTTGCTCTGTCCACTGTGGGTTTATATTCATGCAGTAGGAGTTCACTTAACGCTGCTGATTTCAAATCAAATCAAATCAAATCAAATTTATTTATATAGCGCTTTTTACAACTGATGTTGTCACAAAGCAGCTTTACAAAAATGGGAATCACAGCACAGAGAATCAGACAAAACACTGAACATAATATACAGAATATACAGAACCCCCGTGAGCGCTGAGGCAAGGAAAAACTCCCTCAGAGCTGGAGGAGGAAGAAACCTCGGGAGGACCAAGACTCACATCTAAAGGGGGGACCATCCTACCACTGGTCAGACAACTTATAAGTTAAACATTGAAAAGTCAATTTTACATCCACGCAGTTCTAATATATTCAGGTGTGTATAATCAACAGTGGAAACAATTAGAGTTCATATAGATTTGGTGTGATCTGTAGTGGAGAAGCTGCGTTCCAGAAACTTCCATCAGTCTGGTCAATCAGGGGGACAGGGGGACTTGAGGGTGGGACATCCATCAGTATTGGGCCGGACCGGTGGACAGTCAGTAACTCGGAGGAAGGAAAGATTTAGGAATTAGTTTAGACTGGATTTATGAAGAACAGAAAATGTAAAAAAATTATCAGAGTGTGACTAATGACTCCGGCAGGTCTGAATATGACAGCCTAACTAAAGGGAGAGAGCCAGAAGGTAACAGACACGGAGGCTCCCTGAGACACTGGCATTCACCCACTCCACCGTCCACAAACCTGAGTGACTGCATGTAGTGAGTGACAGCAGCACCAGCATCTCAGTTTACCCACAATTCACTATGTCCATGAACCCCTGGATCTGCAGCCTTATCTAAAGGGAATTAACATTAACTACCAAAAGCTAAACTAAACAAGTAAGTTTTTAGTCTAGACTTAAAGATTGAGACTGTGTCTGAGTCCCGAACATTATCGGGGAGATTATTCCAGAGTTGGGGCGCTTTATAAGAGAAAGCTCTTCCTCCTGCAGAGCTTCTCTGAATTTTGGGAACTACTAGGAAGCCAGCACCCTGTGATCTAAGTAATCGTGGTGGTTCATAATAGGAGATAAGGTCTCTCAGATACTCAGGAGCGAGCCCATGTAGGGCTTTATACGTTAACAGGAGAATTTTATAGTCTATGCGGAATTTGACTGGAAGCCAGTGAAGAGCTGATAGGACTGGACTAATATGGTCAAATTTTCTAGTTTTAGTAAGGACCCTGGCTGCAGCATTTTGAACTAGCTGAAGTTTATTTAAGTTACTGCTAGAACATCCTGACAGTAGCGCATTACAGTAGTCTAGCCTTGACGTAATGAAGGCATGTACTAATTTTTCTGCGTTATGTAAAGATAAAGCATTTCTTAGCTTGGCGATGTTACGGAGATGTAGAAAAGCTGTTTTAGTAACATTAGATATGTGTTTATCAAATGCTAGATCTGAATCTATGATAACGCCAAGATTTTTAGCTGTTGAACCAGGTGTGACTGAGAAGTCGGCCAGATTCAACATTAGGTGTGATAATTTATTTCTAGCAGCTTTAGGGCCTAATAGAAGAACTTCTGTTTTATCACTATTTAATAGAAGAAAGTTGTGTGACATCCATGATTTCACATCTTTTACGCAATCCTCCATTTTCTTTATTCTCTGTTTGTCATCAGGTTTGGCTGATATGAAGAGCTGCGTGTCGTCTGCATAACAATGAAAATTAACATTATGTTTTCTAATAACTTTGCCCAGGGGGAGCATGTATAACGTAAATAATAACGGTCCTAAGATAGAGCCTTGTGGAACTCCATATCTAACCTTTGTATAATTGGAGGGTATATTATTTACCCTCACAAACTGAAAACGATCGGTCAAGTATGATTTGAACCACGATAAGGCAGTTCCAGTTATACCGACCATTTTCTCTAATCTTTCTAGGAGGATATTATGATCTATTGTATCAAAAGCTGCGCTCAGATCAAGAAGTACCAGTAAAGAAACGCAGCCTTGGTCAGCGGCAAGAAGCAGATCATTTGTTATCTTAACTAGAGCTGTCTCAGTGCTATGATGAGGCCTAAATCCAGATTGGAATTTTTCATAGATCTGGTTTCTTTGCAGATAAGAGCCAAGTTGTTGGGCCACGGCCTTTTCTAAAATCTTAGAAATAAATGGTAAATTTGAAATAGGTCTATAGTTAGATAGTACACTAGGATCAAGATTTGGTTTCTTGATCAAAGGTTTAATTACTGCTAGTTTAAAGGCTTTGGGAACATACCCCAGGTTTAATGATGAGTTTACTATTGTTAATAGTGGTTTAATTATGTCTGGTAATACCTGTTTTAATAGTTTTGTGGGAACTGCATCAAGTGTACAGGTTGTGCAGTTTGATGAGGAGATAATTTTCTCCAGTTCTAAATGATGTAGTGGGTTAAAAACTTCCAACCTGACTTCGGTAGCTGGATTTTGTTCTATATCAGCCACACCAGATGACAGACAAGCTGTGCTATTTATCTGTTGAATTTTGTCCCGAATATTTTCGATTTTATTATCAAAATAGTCCATAAAAGCATTGCTAGTGTGGATTGCTGGAATCTGAGGATCAGTACCTGCCTGATTTTTAGTCAGTTTAGAAATAACACTAAAGAGAACTCTAGGGTTGTTTTTATTAATCTCGATCTGAGAGGCCAGATACTCTGAGCGGGCTTTATTAATTTCTCTTCTATATTCAACAATACTGTCTTTCCAAGCAGAGTGGAATACTTCCAGTTTGGTTGATCGCCATTTTCGCTCAGAATTTCGTACTAATTGCTTTAAAGTACGAGTTTGGTCGTTATACCACAGCGCAAGTTTTTTCTGTCTCTCTTTTTTGTGTTTAAGTGGTGCTACACCATCTAAAGTAGACCGGAAGGTATTTTCTAAACAATCAGTTAGTTTGTCTAGTTCTGCTGGGTTACCTGGAGAGTACACTATGGTTGATAAATCAGGAAGGTCATCAGTAAATTGTTGAGCGGTAAAGGGCGTTATTGAACGTTTCATAGAGTAGCTGGGGGATGTACGTATATTATGACTAAGATGAAGTTTAAAAGAAATAAGATAATGATCTGAGATTACTGAGGTTTGAGAAAGAATATCTAGGTTATCTATGCTAACACCCAGGGTCAAAACCAGATCCAGAGTATGATTACAGTAATGCGTAGGTCCTGTTACATTTTGAGCAATACCAACTGAGTCTAGAATTGATGCAAAAGCCTTTTTTAATGAGTCATCAACTTTTTCAAAATGAATGTTGAAGTCTCCTACTATAATTACTTTATCACTACAAACTGCTAAATCTGCAGCGAAATCACTAAATTCTTTTAAAAATACTACATAGGGTCCTGGTGGTCTGTAAATATTAATTAAAGAAAATGCATTCTGTTTTGTAATTGGATTAATTATATTGATGTAAAGAAGTGAAATTATCATAGTGTTTCTGATTGACAGCTAGGGAATTTCTAAAAATTATGCAGACCCCGCCTCCTCTACCGGACGATCTGGGGTTGTGTATATAATTATAGCCTGCAGGGGTGGCTTCGTTTAATGCTAAATATTCATCGGGTCTAATCCAGGTTTCAGTGAGGCACAACACATCAAATTTCTGATCAGTTATGATTTCATTCACTATTACTGCTTTTGAATTTAGAGATCTTATGTTAAGTAAACCAATCTTTAGTGTTGAAGTGCTAGTGCTACAGTCTGGATATGATTGTTTAATATACGTTAGGTTATTTAGATTTACTGTTTGAGTTTTTTGACATTTATGTTTGACTCGGGGGACAGACACAGTCTGAATACATTGGTATCTAGGTAACGTCTCTTTGCAGCTCACAGACGGTCGGTTAAGCCTCTCTGTCTGCGGCCTGGTCCCGGCTCCGGTTTGTCAGCAGCTTCTAAGGCTACTGCTACTCTGCCGACTAACTAAGAGACTATGTGCTATGCTGCACGAAAGTAAGGCAGCACCATCCCGCGTGGGGTGGACACCATCCCTACCTAAAAGACCAGGCTTGCCCTCAAACATTAGCCAGTTGTCTATAAAGCCCACATGATTGTCCGTACACCACTTGGACATCCAGCGGTTTCAGTGGTGAGTAGGATGCAGTGAGACTCAGCCAGTTCCTGATTGGCTGAACTTTCACCAGTGACATCAGTGTCACCCACTTCTTCAAAGATTCCGCCCTCAGGAATGCAGAAATATAATAATACATAAAATCCATTTCAGTTCAGTATCGTGTTAGTAATGCACAGTGCGCTGGGAGCCAAACAGACCAGCTTCATTTGAGTCCAGTCCTTACAGTATAAAACACGATACCTGTTCATTTCATAGAAAGTGCTAAGCATTATGGTCCAGAAACTGTGGTCTGCATGAAGGTCTTGTAGGGCTTTTTATCCTTCATTGATATTTTTTGTAATAGTTTATAATCTATTTATCAAAAATCATATTTTGAACTTAATTTTTGTCAATAATTATGTCAGATAATCATTGAAGTTTGCTGATATTATAATTCTACATGAAATATTACCACCTGCTACTGCAAACAGCATCTGAATTGTGTTCAGTCTGTGGCATGTGGCTTTAACTCAGCACTATTAATTACTGGTCAAGGCTTCTATAATTAGGCAAACGTAGCACCTGTTTTCTCAGCATTGCTAAACCCTCAGCCTTAAGGGTTGCAAGGACACAGTACATAAAGGAGGTGTTGCTCCGTCGTGGTAAATGTTTTATGGCCCATTCATTTATTGTCCATTATTTTCTTTTATTGAAAACGTTTAAGGAATACTTTGATGACAAATCAAATGTTAACTAACCCCAGGTGATCAGCCATAACATAACAAATTCTGCTTCTTTACTTTAGAGCTGCAATCAAATCACTAGAAATCAATAGTCACTGCTGACTCCAGCACCCCCCACAACCCTGACGGAGAAGCGGCTTAGGAAATGGATGGATGGATTGTGGATGGATGGATGGATGGATGGATGGATGGATGGATGGATGGATGGATGGATGGATGGATGGATGTTTTTACGTTGAAGACTTGGGTGACTGTTGACTTCTAGTGTTTGATAGGAACATCAGGCTTGTAGCTCCAGCAGTAAATTAAAGAAGCTAAATTTCACCAGACATGTCTTGGCTGATCGGCTGCGCCTGGGATTAGGGCATAACTGTGTAAATTTGATTACATATTTTCATAAAAAAATTGGAAATTTATGGAAGCCAAAATATAGTTGCATTTACCACAGCAGAGTAACACTGACAGATGCATTCCCTTTACAGAATATTAAAAAAGTCTTTTTCTAAATAAATATTAACTATTGAATGAGCATTAAACTGAGCGGAGACCACTGAGGTGTTTTCTTCTTCACCAGAAAAGCACAGTTGGTGAAAATGGGCTTGTCTGAATTGGAAAACATCGGCCAGCATTCCTGCTCGGTCAGTATGTAGATTGCGATCTTCTCACAGTCTGAAAGCCCATCTTGCTTAGGAGGAGTGGTCAGACCCCAGGGGGCTGCTTTATCCTTTTTCCGTTTGACCCGTCTTGTTTAAGTGGTCAGTGTTTCTGTCCCTTTTTAAAGCTATTGAGTAAAGTGAGCCGAGTGCCTCTGTTAAACAAGCGTTTATTCAGCAGCAGCGTTTCTGGGTGATTTGTGTAAAACAGCTCGTTTCAGTCCTAAAAAAAACTGCCCTGCTACTTTCAGTGTTTTCTGACGGGGCCTACCGAGATCCTCTCCTCTCCTCCCCATGTCCCCCTTTCTCTCTTTTTTCCTTCCCCTTTTTTCTTCATTCTAGCTCTTCTCTGCTTCTCCCTCTCCCCCCGGAGCGAGTGGATTGGATGCGATGAATAATAAAATCATTCATCAGATGAGGAGCTGTGTGGAAGGAGTGATGTAGAGTGAACTCTCCTCTCCAGGCAGCTCATTTGGGAAAAGTGCTGGGAAATCACAATAAATGAGTTTTGTTTTCAAAATAAATTCGTTTTTTGTTTCATAACGTAAATTTTTTAATTTTATTATAGTTTTTAATTCTTATTGCATATGTCATTAGCGGTAACTAGACAAGGTGATGTCGGTCAGTCCGAGGACGTACGGTATGTGATAACACCCTCGGGGTTATGACGTGCTGAAGAGTGCATAGCCAATGGTCAGTGGCTGTGTGGTCCCAGACACTGAAATGAATGACCAGAGACAAAGTTTATCTGCATGGAAGAATATTAAATATCTTTAATATTGTATTCTGTCATTGTTGAAAGAACTCAAACCTCGCCTGCTTCACTTGTGGAAGAACATTGTTGAACGTTATTGTAACGTTGGCTGTGCTGTGGTGTTTCCGCATGGATTCGTTTGGGCTGCCGTTCCGTGTTAAACAAGCCACTTACAGTAGTAGGAGAACACAGTGGTACCCGTCGTGCTGCCGTGCCAGGTGAGCTCGATTTGACCTCATTTGCATTTTTCCACAGTAGTCTCTGCCAGAGCTGTTCAGTATTGTCACGTGTGCTAGATCTGAGCTTTGCGTGTGCCGAGTGTGTTTAGTTCCATTCAGATAGTAAGTCTAAGTACTCATGAAAGTTAATTATTCATAGTCATTTATTCATCTGAGCTCTAGTGTTTACAGTTGCTGTAGTCCACCAGGTAATACGAACACTAGAGAGCAGTGTTGGCCGATATGACCTCAAATCAATATCACAATTAATTGAATATTTTATCTTGATTACAATTAATAAATTATTATTTTGTGTTTTGTTTGTTAAATGTTTTGACAAAAGAGCAAAGAACAGTTAAAAGTCTGAAAGCGAAGTTTAAAGATTCCGAGGACGTGAACCGAAGAAGTGGCCGCGCCCTTTTTACAGCTCGAACACGTTGTGGGTGATGAGCCCAGCTGTCAGTCAGTGAAGCCTCATGATGCTCCTGCGATGCTGGTGAAGATGAAGCTGATCCTCCGGGAGCGACCGGCGTTCGTTGGCGGATGTGGTTGTTTACCTCTGGATGAGCCGCGTGAAGCACGTGGGTCAGTTTAGGAGCTGATCTGTTCAGACTGATGTCACGTACAGACCACATTTAAAAGACAATGTGAACAGCTAAGCCAAAAAATCTGATTTGGGCCACTTTTACCTGCTGTGTGAACGTAGCCTCAGCTTCCATGTCATAGGCTGGAGGTTAGGGATCCAGCCTCGTGACCGGAAGGTCGCCGGTTCGATCCCCAGAGCCGACAGCACATGACGGAGGTGTCCTTGAGCAAGACACCTAACCCCCAACTGCTCCCCGGGCACTGCAGATTGGGCTGCCCACCGCTTCGGGCAAGTGTGGTCACTGCCCCCTATTGTGTGTGTGTGTGTGTGCTCACTAGTGTGTATGTGGAGTTTCACTGCACGGATGGGTTAAATGAGGAGGTGAGATTTCCCCATTGTGGGACTAATAAGGGCCACTTAATCTTAATCATGTCACAGACTGGAGGTGGTGGAATCACGTGACTACAGCAGGGGTAGTAAGTTTTAAGGGGACAGTACATGAACACGCAGAGTCGGTAAAATATTAAATGAAATTTAAAAAAATTGAAATAACCGAAAAATGGGCCAGATTACGTCGGTTAGCGGTTCTGAATGTCGGTTTGGTTTATATTTCAGTTAATTGCCCAGCCCTACTACAGAATGAATCCAAAAGTTGTTTAATTGTCACCATTTAAAAGAAGCCTGCGTTAAAGCGAGGCTGCGGCGGGAGGTTTTTCAGAAGTGCTGGATAAACAGTCCGAGCTTAAATAAAGCAGAAAGACAAGTTGAACCAGTGGTGCTAGCATGAAATATTGGCTTGTTTCTCCATCGATTTCACCCAGGCGCCCGTCGTGGATTGACCAGAAAAGAGAGATGCTGGTTCTTAAGATTTATTTACACATCCGCGCTCACCATAACACACCTCTCACATCTTTTCTTAAAGTTTTACGCTGATATGCAAATGACTTGGCTGATGTCAGATGACATCATTCATCAGCTTGTTCAGATCGGTGAGTGATATTTTTGGAGCACACATTTGTGTTACCTGTGATCTGAGATGATAGATGTGTTGATGTGAGGGATGATGTGTGTGAACATTACCTGATAATAAAGTCCAACATCTCTGTTTATCTGTCTGTCAAGCGAAGTGATGCAAAGACAAGCCATCATCACATTCCTGTGACGCTTATTGAGATCAATACTTTTTTTAAAAATCATGTTTTATTTGTGCCTCAGAACTTGCAGCATGTGTATCCTCAAAGCTAAAAGCTGTAGTTTATGTAGAGCCTTGTCTTTCCTCTGTATGTCTGATTAGGCTTCATTAGTGTAACGTTACGTTAGAGGCATTGTCTTAGCCAATTAATCAATAATGATTCATCGCCAACTATTTCTTAATCAATTCTTTGATTTGTTGCTGAAGCCCTAATTCATACCAGCGCTGAGATCTACGGTCCCACTCCTCGGGTCTCCAGCCGTCATCCAAATGGAGTGTCCTTTAAGCCTAATCGTGTTCAGTATGAGGGTTTTAGGCTTTAGAGTAAAACAGAACGGAACTGTTTATTTATTTTACAAAAAATGTGGTTGTCATTTTAGCCACAGTAGAGAAATAGAGATGAAGACAGCTGGTCTTTTTGGCAGTGATCAGTCTGAGAGAATCAGCAGATGCAGACAGATCTCAATCACGCCGAGATGATGACGCTGATGTTCTTCTGCTCTCTGATTCAGCTGAAACCAAGATAAACTGCGTCTGAAAGTCATTTTCTGTTCAGAGATGCCTCAACAGTCCTAATGCAGCAAACGTGGAATCACTGCCCGAAAAAAGTGAAGTGAAGTGAAAAATGTTCCATTTGTGTCGATTTTTATTTTTCGTCATTTGAGCGTGCTGACTGTCCTTTACATCGTCCTTTTTTATTTCAGGGAAGATGTCATAATGAAAGGACCAATGAAAATGCTCTTTACATTGATTAATCAAATCAAATCACATTTATTGTCACATCACATTCACACAAGTGGAAAGTGAGTGAACGTCTGAGGTGCGTAGCCCCCTTATAGAATTTAAATACAAAAAATATATAAACATCTAAGAAGAAGAAGAAATATACACCCAGCGGCCACTTTATTAGGTACCTTGCTAGTAAAAGGCTGGACCCCCTTTTTCCTTCATAACTGTCTTAATTCTTCATCTCAGACTTTCAACAAGGTGTTGGAAACGTTCCTCAGAGATTCTGGTTGGTTATTTGAGTTCCTGTTGCCTTTCTATCATCTGGAACCAGTCTGCCCATTCTCCTCTGACCTCTCACATCAACAAGGCATTTTCCTCCACACAACTGACCGCTCACTGGACATTTCCTCTTTTTCGGACCGTTCTCTGTGAACCCTAGAGATGGTTGAGCGTGAAAATCCCAGCAGATCAGCAGTTTCTGAAATACTCAGACCAGCCCGTCTGGCACCAACAACCACGCCACGTTCAAAGCCCCTTAAATCCCCTTTCTTCCCCGTTCTGATGCTCGGTCTGCACTTCAGCAAGTCGTCTTGACCACCTCTACAGGCCTGAATGCAGTGAGCTGCAGCCGTGTGATTGGCTGATCAGCTATTTGTGTTAACAAGCAACTGTACCTAATAAAGTGGCCGGTGAGTGTATATATATATACACCGACTCTGAATATACAGATATATACAACATACACTAGTACTGCGCTATTCCAGCGTACAGCTGTAAGGTAATATGAAGTAAACGTGCTGCTCACGTTCCGTATGAGAGATAAGATGAGATGAAGGTTCTCAGGGACAGAGTTACTATTGTGGAGATACACGTTTTTCTTCAGACAAAGACGATGTTATTTTTTAAATTTCACTTGGAATTCATTCGTAGCTTTTCATACAAATGAAAAATATTTTCGAACGTCTTTATTTTAGCCGCTTCGGATGCCACAGTAACCCTGAGACACGTGGGAACTTCACTTCTTCGTCATATGACTGGAGCCCAGAGTAACGGCTGTTTGAAGGATAGAGTTTATGTTTTTATCTTATTTTTTATGTTTAGTATTATACGTGTTTATTGTCTGTATAGAAACAAACTGTAAAAACCTAGTTAAGTGATTAATAAGGTTCATTACTTGCTTGTTATTTCTCTGCTTGTTACTTCTCGTTTCTTGAGTGTCTTACTTTCCCTTCGCTGCTGTAACACTGAGAGCTCCCTGTTGTGGGACGAATAAAGGATCATCTCATCTCATCTCATCTCATCTCATCTCATCTCATCTCATCTCATCTCATCTTATCTGTTTGTGTACACATCATTGTTGAGCTTGGAGTGTGTGTGACACACGACGCACGTGTTGGACGGGTTATTTAGCTGCAGGGTCACTGAGCCTCAGGTGCGTCCATGTCCGTTGTCTCCCCAGAGCCTGTCTTAGCCCCTCGGGGGAACCAGCCATGGAGAACCATAAACAACCAAAAGCTTTTGCATCATAACTACTGAGGAACACCAGCGGCTTAGTGGAGCAGCATAGGGCTGCAGCTGAATCCTGTGTTTAAGTGTCCAGATGTTGAGTGAATTTGATTTGATAGTTTCCCCCACAAAAAAGCTGAGCGTGTTATTTTATTTCCTATATTCTAT
Source organism: Pygocentrus nattereri (assembly GCF_015220715.1). Lineage (NCBI taxonomy): Eukaryota > Metazoa > Chordata > Actinopteri > Characiformes > Serrasalmidae > Pygocentrus > Pygocentrus nattereri. Next base: position 46,305,327 of record NC_051219.1, on the reverse strand, counting down.
ATTTTATTCTGTTCTAATGTTGTATTTTATTTCCTCTACTGTGTAAATAGGGTTAGGATGCACTGAGTAGAAGTTTTAAAAGAATTTCCCATTCATACCAAAATAATCTAAACAAATTGTTTCTTTAAAAATTGTAATTGGTATTTTGGTGTGAATTAAGGTCTGACTTTCCTATTTACGGCGCATCTGCTCTGGGAGCACAGACTGGGTATATACCTGATCAAGATCTGAATTTAAAAGATCAGATTTGCGTGTCCACACTGGTCTAAAGAAACCAGATCTGTGTCGCATTAAGAGAAATATTGAATTATGACTGGAACTGTCACGATTGGCCCCTCCCAGTCCTGCCCATATGCTTTGTGTTTTGGATCTTCCATGTGCGTTTGTTTTGGTCCAGCCCCCTTGTTTGTTGACTCCACCCCTGATTGTTTTCACCTGTCCCTCGTTATCCCTGTTTTATAAGCCCTGCGTTTGCCCCTTGTCTTTGCTGGTCTTTGTTTGATCGTGCTGTTTGTTTGATGTGTTGTTTGAACCTGTTTATTGTTTATCATGTCTGTATATCGTTCTATCCTTGTTGGCTCTATGACCCTGGACCGATTTGACCATGACCCTGGATTTGCCCATGGTAAAAGTCACTCATCTCAGCACGTGTCGGCCTCCTTGCTCCCCATTACAGTAGCCTGTAAATCTGTTTTACATGCATGTGTCCACATTAACAAGTGACCAAACAAGTGACCAAGTTTGATTTGTATGATCAGACTCAGGTTAGACGGGTCATATTTATTTGTTTATCTACGTTGGTTACTATAGCAACAACACAGTTGTTTGTATGCTAATAGGCCGGCGCAAGTGTGATTTTCTTGTCGCACGTTCTGACGCCAAGAAGCGCCGCACAGTAAAGACGCCTGAAATCCGATCTGACGAGTCAGAACTCGAGCTGAGTTGCCTGTTCACAGATCCAATTTGAATCGGAGTAGAAAACGTGGGCTTTCATGCAGCTTTTGTGCTGTTCATTTTGTGGAAGAGCTTTGCTAGTCGGATCGGATGTGCTGAGAGATCAGACTTCACCTGCTGATTGTGAGGAGAAGTGAATGTTACTGCATGGAAGTCAGTTTAAAAATAAGGCAGGTGAGCTTGTCTGGGGAACCTCGATATAGCAGTCAGAGATATAAAGAGGGAAGGAGAGAGAGAGAGGCAGGCAGAGGAACAGAGAGAGAGAGAGACAAAGAGAGAGACAGGGAGAGAGAGAGAGGCAGACAGAGAGACACTGGGGAAGAAAGAGAGAGAGAGAGAGAGAGAGCGGCAGATAGAGGGACAGAGCGACAGAGAGAGAGACAGAGCAACAGAGAGTGAGAGAGAGAGAGAGAGAGAGGCAGACAGAGAGACACTGGGGAAGAGAGAGCGAGAGAGAGAGAGAGAGGCAGAGAGAGAGAGAGACAAAGAGAGAGACAGACAGAGAGAGACACTGGGGAAGAGAGAGCGAGAGAGAGAGCGGCAGATAGAGGGACAGAGCAACAGAGAGAGAGACAGAGCAACAGAGAGTGAGAGAGAGAGAGAGAGGCAGAGAGAGAGAGAGAGAGAGACAAAGAGAGAGAGAGAGAGAGGCAGAGAGAGAGAGAGACAAAGAGAGAGACAGGGAGAGAGAGACAGACAGAGAGACACTGGGGAAGAGAGAGCGAGAGAGAGAGAGAGAGAGAGAGAGAGAGAGAGACAGACAGAGAGACACTGGGGAAGAGAGAGCGAGAGAGAGAGAGAGAGCGGCAGATAGAGGGACAGAGCAACAGAGAGAGAGAGAGAGAGAGGCACAGGGAGAGAAGGCGAAGAATCCCCCTCGTGCCCACATGCTTGCGTAGCGTGAGAGATGCTCGTAGGTGCAGATGTTAAAAATGGAGCGCGAGTGGGAAAGACATGGAGAGCGGCGGTGACTGTGAGGGAAGAGAAAAAAGAGCGTGCGAGTGTGATGAGAGGCCTGACGGAGGTGTGTGAGAATGCCAGAGGCGGCGATCGCTGTCATGGAGTGTGTGTGTGATGGTGTGATGGTGTGTGTGGGAGAGACGGAGATAATGAGAGAAATAGAGTGAGACCTCCACTCTGCTCTTTCTCCACCCTCACACCTGCGTCTCGTCTCGTCTCCTGGTTACAGCGCTCCAGAAGAACCAGCGCAGCAGTAATGCTCAAACATCCATGTTTGACACGAAGCTTTCCTTTCGCTCCACATGCAGTCATTTGGCTGAGACGGTGTTGCTCCGTTATTGTTGCTGGAACGTTCATCGTTGATGGTTCAGGAGACTAAATGGAGTTTCCTTGTGAGAAACACAGCATTAGACAAGAAAGAGAGATGAGCTACAGGAGAGATAGAGGAGAGAGAAAGGAGAGATCAGAGTGTAGCTGCAGATAAAGATGAACGTTGTTGTCTTGACCTTATTGAGATCTGTACTAAAACTCCAGAGGAGACAGGTGAGTTTCCGGGTCTTCTGCTGAAGAGAAATATCTGAGCAGTGTGTTTGGTTGAGTCATTGCTGTCTGAGAGAAGCTACAGAGATACTAAGGAGACCTCTTTTTTATTTTCTTTCCTATTGGAGCTCCGAGGCTAATCGCAGCTATGTATCAAGTAACGCAGGGGCGGCAGATCTTATCCTCAGAGGGCCGCTTTGGCTCCTGGGTTTCATTCTAACTAAGCAGAAGCACAGCTTACATAACTAATCAATGATTTGAAGACGATTAAAGAAGTGGAATCAGATGTCTGCAGACCTTTGTGGATGATATTGGGCTCCCCTGAATAATGGAAGCTCATCGCCCACCGATTACCACAGTGCAAACTGCAGGCCTGAAGTGGCAAAACATGAGTATTAGAGTTAAACTCCACTTCAGGCTATAAATAGCAGCACACATGAATTTCCCAGATCAAACGTGGGCAGTAAAGCTTGTAAAAGACATTTCATGCTTTATTTGAAGTTTGTAACAGACGTATTGTAGCATCTACCGCAGTGAAGAAAGGTTCAGGTGCTTTATTAAAGGGCTGTATTTGGCCACAGCCACTCCGTATGCAGGGAGTTTAGTTTAACAGTTCACTGTAAAAATATCTATATATAATAAATGCTGCAGAACAATTGCCCTAAAATTAACATGCACAAATGATTACTGACCATGTCAAGGCAAGTAAGGCACAGTTCACTAACATCAGGCAAGTTAAAAGTTCATATAAACTGATTTTATCCCAGGTAATTTTGGACCGTGTCTATTGGTTATTATTGGTTATTGGCGGTTTAACATACTGCAGGTGATAACTAGTTTAGAAAAATAATAAAAAATGAAGGAGAATTTTGCAGGGATTACTTCAGTACAGAGCCCTGACACTGAGCTGCTGCCGCTGTTTTCCATTTCTGACCACTAAAACATACGACCAGGGTTCAGTATTGCTGATTGCCTGAAAGCCCAGGGCGAGTAAAAGAGCAGCAGTGTTGAAAATCACTTGCCCAGTCAGGCCAGTTGACATTGAGTTTGATGTGCGGGTGAGTTTGTGGAGCCCGGAGGGTTAAATATGACATTTTAACACACAGGGTGCTTTTGATAGTGAACAGCTGCGCTTGACGGTGCCGTAACTTGCGTTTATATCCAGGCGCCCCCTCATTGCCAAAAAGGTCTAATCCGGTTGCGTTGAGCTGAGTTAAATCTAGCCAGTCAAGGCCTGAACCACTATGTCTGTAAAGCGAGTGAAAAACTTTATTCCCTGTTTTGGGAATAAATCTGTTTGGTGGGTAAATATTGGACTTTTTTTACATTCGATTCTTACATCAGTTCAGATTTTTAAAAGAGCATTAGACCCTTTTGCACTTTTGGAGCACAGTGCTCATCTAGTCCTCCACCTTCACGGCTTGCTTACAATTTACCAACAACGGCCACAAAGCAAACGACAGTCGATGAGGTGTTTAGCTTCACTACGATGTAAGTGCAGCCCTGATCGGGCCTATATGAGCAAGAAAGACCACTCCCTCATCACTGGTGCTGGACACATATAAAATAGCGTGGAGAGGATGAAACATGATGATATTGATTAATATTATTTTCCCTGCCCGCTGGTACGCGGTGATGTATTTAAACGGGCAAATGTCGTTACATTTTCATGGAAGATTATGAGAAAACAAGAAATTGAATGATGTGATGAATCGTGTTTAATCTGACCAGCGACCTGAGTTAACGAGGTACAAAGGTCAGTTTAGATGGGCTTTTTTCATTTCCATTACCTGTTAGATACATTAGCCCCGCAGCTTCAGTGCAAACCTGTAAAAGTGGACGTTTCTATATTATAAATGTTTTTTTTGACAGGCTCTGCCTGTAATCCTGTTAAACGACACGCAGAGGAGCAGACATCACTGGCTGCAGTGGAGATGCAGACTGAGATTTACTCTGTGATAGATGAACCTATGACATGCCCAGTATTTCAGCCTTCCAGTCCTCTAGAGGACGTTCAGCCTTGTGTGCAGTTTGTGGCTAATTGTGTGTTTAATTTTGGTCTTTTGTTTGCAGGAAAAGCAAAAGTAAACATGCCCAGTCCAACGGAGGGAGTCACAAGGTGGATATGGTGAGTACAAATGGTTTTATAATGGAAAAGGACAGGAGTGTGTTTATGATACCAGCGTCCAGTTAATTAAAAGCATTCAGTGTGGAAACAGGGGAAGGGGGTCTGGAGGATGAAATTAAATGCATAGATGAAATGAAAATATCAAGAAAAAAAAATACAGTTCTAGGCAAAAATTTGACCACGCTCAATTTTTAAGTGTAAAATGGGCTGTAACTTTTGCACAGGCCATATTTATATATATATACATATATATATATATATATATATATATATAAACATACATTTTCTCCAATATGTTGATTTCAGCAAATAAACAGCCGCTGTGCATTAGAACTTGCAGCAGTGTGTCCTCTGTAAAGGATGTCAAATTTCAAACCTGCGTTTTCTAAGTAAAGTCTTAAAAAAGTTGTTTTCAAAAAACGAAATGCGTATCAAACAATTTATATCAGAAGTTTCAGGTTTTCGTTCCAACCGTAGTACAGAGACAGCATTGATTCACGTTATGAATGACCTCAGGCTCAGCGCTGATGCACAAAATCCTTCTATTTTGGTTTTACTAGATCTTAGTGCTGCCTTTCTTTTTACTCCAGCGTCTTGAATGCTGGGTCGGCCTCTCGGGCACAGTTTTAGAATGGTTTAAATCATATTTAAGTAATAGGCA
>NC_051219.1:46282584-46290084 GCF_015220715.1 Pygocentrus nattereri | reverse complement strand
GATCTTTTTGATTTCTTTAAGTGAAAGATTTAGATTTATCAGGTTTTGAAAAATTGGTCTTTATTTGGACTTTATTTGGATAGTTCACTACAGTCCTCTATAGATTCTCTGTGGGTGTTCAAATTTTTAACAAACTATTTATTGAAACTCAGTAGTGGGGTTAGGGTTAGGATTAGAGTAGGTTTAGAGTTAATCATTAATCATTAGTTTGGTAGATATTTAGTTGAATGTATATTTAGAATTATTAATCATTAGTTTAGTTAGTTTAGTTAATTGGTCCCTGTCCCTCATGGCCACATGGTCAGATTCCGTTATTCTGAAGTAAATGTGTCCGAAAGTCGGAAAATCAGTGCATATCATTAAGAATGGTCACTACCAAGACACAAATTCTCTGTTTCAATAAAAGCTATTATAATTTTATGTGTTCCGCACTGGTCAAGTGTTCAAGCTCATTAGTTATTAGTTATTAGGTTATTGGGAAACTCAAAGCAAAAACGTTTTAGTCCAAAGTCAGTTCAATGTCATAAATGTGTTTTGAACTCTGGACAAGTTCTGTGAAAGGATCTATATTGTGCCCTGCATTGAAAACATAGTGGAGAATGTCCAGTGCAGACTAGCCGTCCACAGTGCACTGCGGTCAGTGGTGTACAAACAGTGAAATGTGTGCTTTATTGCGGGTAAAATGTGCCTCTAAATGTAGAAATATGCTAAATATTTTACCTAAAGCTTTTTCATTTGAGCAGAAGTAGCAGGACTGAGTCAGGAGAAAAACATGCTAAATTATGGTGCACGTGTGCTGCTGCTGCCCTGTAAAGCCTGAAATAATCATGTGAAGCTCAGAGGCGTCAGGCGGGATTTCATGGTACTGCATCACACGCCTTTACGTATTAACATCACTCGCGCAGGATCCGCTACAGGGTCTGGCTCGATGTTTAGGTCTCAAAGGCAAAATCAATATTACACTGAAGAAGATGACAGTAGTAGATCATTTACTCGCATCCTCAGACGACACGTCCTTCACCAAGTTCTGACCGAGTTCTCATCCAGTCGTCTCTCAACACGCTCACAGTTACCAACCCATGTTACAGAATGCTCTTCTGCACATTAAACGCAATTATACATTTCCACCAGAGAGGTCTCCAAATCCCCAAATCTTACACAGTGTAGCTTTAAGTAGTGATTTTACTAGCCTATAATTGGAGTTGTGACTAAGGGGCCTTTCTGAGGACAGTGATAGAGTGACCACTTGGACGTTAGACTAAAACACTTTCGCTTTGAATCTCCCGATACCTTACGTATAATTATTTTATTAAAACTAATGACTTTAACAAAAGTTTCAGCTGAGACAAGTTTAACATATTTTCAGCATAATTCAAAAATGCTATCGAGAGCTTAAACATGACAAACAGCTTTGAAGGCATAGAGTCATTATATTTGCAGAAAATGTTTCGGTTGTTGTCCTGAATGATACGCACTGATTTTCCCACTTTGGGACACATTTACTTTAAAACAATGCGATCTAACAGCGCACCATGAGGGTCAGGGATGCGGGCTTCACGTTTAGGCCTCAGGATTATGGTGGGAATGTTCCTATGGTTATGATTGTGCATATAGAACTAAAACTTTATTTCCTTTATTCCTTTCCTTAATTTCCTATTTTCTGTAGCTGTAATCTGCCACTTGTTCGGCAGACTATCGAGAACATATGAATCCAAGCACAAAAGGCTCCTCCTGACTCCTTTCCTCCTGTGCTTGCTTGTCATTTGGACCCTTCTGCGTCTTTAAAGTGCAGTTAGACATCTTCACCACTAGAGTGCAGTGTATTATATGTAAAAATCCTCTCCCGGTGTGACGCATCCCAGTGTTATGCGGTGTCTGGGTGGTGTTGAAAACTGGGAAAAAACAATTTTCCCACTTATAAATTGGACGTGAACAGCCGCTGAAGCTGTTTCACCATTTAACCCAGTGAAAAATGGTGAACTTGACAGTGAAAAGATAAACCTACTATACCTCTCTCTGATCTACGTTTGTTTACTGATTATTTATTATGCTCTCTATGACCCTTTGCTCCTGTTAGATTACATGCAGAGTAGAGAGAGATCAGACTAGATGTGTGATAGATTAGATTAAAGATGTTTAAGGGGGGGGGGGGGGGGGGGGGGGGGGTGTTTCATCAGGAGGCTGTAACCTGCATACAGTGAGGTAAACACTAAACCAGGTGAACGAAATACGGCTACAGTTACAGAGTTACTGTATTATAATAGCTGATATTAGCCATATTTGTATGTTATTAACAGGAATAACACATTTTTCACACTTTAAAAAGTTTAATATAAAACACAGAGACTGCAATAACACAAACAAACGGTTATTCCTCTTATGGTCCCTGTTCAGTTTTATGGCAGATTAAATTGGCAGTTTTATGTCAGTGGGATTATAACAGAGTGGAAGCGATTGTCTGACCAGGCGGGACAGGTGCCTTAAAAGCTGGACAAACAGATTTAAGTGTAGGTTCTTCCTCTGAGCCTCCAGAACCCATTCCACACATACTAAGTTCTAAGAGCAGTAATGCTGGAATAAGCACATTTAGAGACTACTGCCCCCTGCTGAGCTCAGGTTATTAGTAAAAGCACTTTTTAAAATATGTTTACTTATTTATTATTATTATTATTATTATTATTATTATTATAACAATTGTACATATGATTACACTTCAGTGCAGTGTTGTATTCCCTTAAATAAATTTTGATGTTTTTACGTTTCTGAACTTGTTCATTTTGGTGTGTTTCTGTCTGTCTTGGTTTGCTCTTAATTTCATTGTATATTTTATTCAGTGACAAAGGCATTCTATTCTATTCTATTCTGTTCTATTCTATTCTATTCTGTTCTATTCTATCATATTCTATTCTATTCTATCATATCATTCTCTATTCTATTCTATTCTATTCTATTCTGTTCTATTCTATTCTATTCTGTTCTATTCTATCATATTCTATTCTATTCTATCATATCATTCTCTATTCTATTCTATTCTATTCTGTTCTATTCTATTCTATTCTGTTCTATTCTATCATATTCTATTCTATTCTATCATATCATTCTCTATTCTATTCTATTCTATTCTATTCTGTTATATTCTATCATATTCTATTCTATTCTATCATATCATTCTCTATTCTATTCTATTCTGTTCTATTCTATTCTGTTATATTCTATCATATTCTATTCTATTCTATCATATCATTCTCTATTCTATTCTATTCTATTCTGTTATATTCTATTCTATTCTGTTATATTCTATTCTGTTCTATTCTATTCTATTCTATCCTATCATTCTCTATTCTATTCTATTCTATTCTATCATATTCTATTCTGTTCTATCCTATCATTCTCTATTCTATTCATTCTATTCTATTCTATTCTACTCTAGGCAAATACATTCCTCAGATTTTCACATTGCCACTTCATCTTTTGCGTGTTGCCTGTATTTGTTGAGTTACTGACCGAATTAAAACAGCTGTGTAGGAAGTTGCATCATTAAATATGGACATGATCCGTGAATCAAAGAGGCATAAACATTTTTTGTAGAACAAAAACAAGATGATTACAACACATCAATCTTCTTTATCTGCGAGCTCAAGGCTTCCTAGACATCCGTTCAGAGCAGCAAGCCCAGGCTCATGCTTGTTAAAGTAGCACTACCTGTATTATATCAGGGCACCAGTGGTCACTAATATCTGGTTAGGGACATCTGGTAATGTGAGTCAGAGCTCAGAGACTTTACAGTGTAGACAGGACATCACACAGTAACAAAGTCACTGAAACAGAAGATAAAACGCAGCCAAGTGATCAAACACTTTAAACCATGTTCATCACTCCATCTCACGTAATCAGGGGGTTCTTTGTGTTGTGAATGGGTTAAGCTGTTACACAGCTGTGTGTGTGTGTGTGTGTGTGTCTGTGTGAATGTGTGTGTCTGTGTGTGTGTGTGTGTCTGTGTGAATGTGTGTGTGTCTGTGTGTGTGTGTGTGTCTGTGTGAATGTGTGTGTGTCTGTGTGTGGGTGTGTGTGTGTGTGTGTGTGTGTCTGTGTGAATGTGTGTGTGTGTGTGTGTGTCTGTGTGAATGTGTGTGTGTGTGTGTGTGTGTCTGTGTGAATGTGTGTGTGTGTGAATGTGTGAGTGTGTGTGTGTGTGTGTGTCTGTGTGTCTGTGTGTGTGTATGACTGTGTGTGTGTCTGTGTGAATGTGTGTGTGTGTCTGTGTGAATGTGTGTCTGTGTGAATGTGTGTGTGTGTGTGTGTATCTGTGTGTGTCTGTGTGAATGTGTGTGTGTGTGTGTGAATGTGTGTGTGTGTGTGTATGACTGTGTGTGTGTCTGTGTGAATGTGTGTGTGTGTGTGTCTGTGTGAATGTGTGTGTGTGTGTGTGTGTGTGTGTGTGTGTGTGTGTGTGTGTGTGTGTGTGTGTGTGTGTGAATGTGTGTGTGTGTGTGTGTGTGTGTGTGTGTGTGTGTGTGTGTGTGTGTGTGTGTGTGTGAATGTGTGTGTGTGTGTGTGTGTGTGTGTGTGTGTGTGTGTGTGTGTGTGTGTGTGTGTGTGTGTGTGTTCTGACCAGGCTGTGTTTGGCATTGGAAACACAAGGACATTCATCTGCCTTCCTGTTTTTTTAGCTAGCTGCTCTACCTGTCTCTGAGTATGTGCACATGTTTGTCCCAGGATTGTATCTGATTGAGGGCTTGTTTACACAAGCGCAGCGTCTGTTTGCTCGTCTGCATGTTTTTTTACCAAGTGTCATGCAGTATATTCCACTGCGCCTCGTACCCTGGCATCTACAGTCATTGTGCTTTTTGTTAGGTCTGCTTAGCATTTAGGGACGTGTTGTAACTCCGTGGTTTCAGATTGTAGCCCATCTCTTTATCTGGACACTTTAGCGCTTTTACTACGTTTATCAGCAGTCAGGACCCTCACAGGACCAGGGATGGACTACTGATCGGACCAGTGGTTCCAGTGCTGAGAGGCACTATCTGCTGGGACCTCAGGGGGCCTCAGACCACACAGAATTAACATTAATATGAACATTTAAAAAGTATTAAAATCCCTCTGACAACATAAAAATGTGAAAGGTTAGTTGCAGGTTATCACACATTCACTGATAAAGTTCCAGCAGTTTCCTTTCCTGTAGTATTTCAGTGTCCACAGTCCATCCCTGCACAGGACCCTCACAGAGCAGGTATGATTTGGGTGTTGGATCATTCTCAACTCTGCAGTGGTGCTGACGTGGAGGTGATATGTTAGTGAGTGTTTTTAAACACTGTGTCCACTCACTGTCCACTATGTTAGACACTCCTACCTTGTCGGTCCACCTTGTAGATGTACAGTCAGAGACAACAGCTCATCTGGTGCTGCACAGTTTGTGTTGGTCATCCTCTAGTCAGTAGTCACAGGATGCCACCCACAGGATGCTGCCCACAGGACGCTGCCCACAGGATGCTGCCCACAGAATGCTGCCCACAGGATGCTGCCCACAGGACACTACTAGCTGGATATTTTTGGTTGGTGGATGATTCTCAGTCCAGCAGTGACACTGAGGTGTTTAAAAACTCCAGCAGCACTGCTGTGTCTGATCCACTCAGACCAGCACATACAAACGTCTCTACTCTGTCCGTGTGAGAATAATGTATTCAAGTCAAAGTTTATCTATATAGTGCTTTTTACAGCAGGTGCTGTCACAAAGCAGCTTTGTAGAAAAAAAGAAAAGAAAAAAAAAGTCCCTGCAGAAAACCTGCTGTGGGCTTGTAGGCGTCCTGCGTTTTGATATCTAATGGTTCAGAGAAAGAGATGGACTGTTTTGTAACTGTCCAAATTTTTATGGATCTGACTGAACATGCCTCTCCATGGATCACCACCTTATCGTGGTGGAGAGGTTTGCGTGCTTGAATGATCCTAGGAGCTATATTGTCTGGAGCAAAAGCTCCTGGTAGGGTCTCCCATGGCAAACTGGTCCTAGGTGACAGGTCAGACAAAGTGTGATCCATAATAATAACCCCTATGAAGACACAAAAACAGGACTTGTGTACCCTGCCCGGATCAGGGTTACCGGGGCCCCACCCTGGAGCCAGGCCTGGGGGAGGGGCTCGCCAGCGAGCGTCTGGTGGCCGGGCATTTACTCATGGTGCCCGGCCGGGCCCAGCCCGAAGGAGTTACATGTGTCCCCCCTCCCATCGACCCACCACCAATGGGAGGGGCAGTAGTAGGGGTTTGGTGCTTTGTGGATCGGGCAGTGTCCGAAGGCGTGGGCCTTGGCGTTCTGATCCCCGGTTGCTGAAACTGGCTTTTGGAACTTGGAACGTTACCTCACTGGCGGGGAAGGAGCCTGAGTTGGTGCGCGAGGTTGAGAGATACCGGCTAGATATAGTCAGGCTCACCTCAACACACAGCTTGGGCTCTGGGTCCAATCTCCTTGAGAGGGGCTGGACTTTATTCTTTTCTGGAGTTGCCCATGGTGAGAGGCGGCGGGCAGGTGTGGGCTTTCTCATAGCCCCTCGACTCGGTGCCTGTATATTGGGGTTTTCTCCGGTGGACGAGAGGGTAGCTTCCCTACGCCTTCGGGTTGGGGAACGGGTCCTGACTGCTGTCTGTGCTTATGCACCGAACAGCAGTTCAGAGTACCCAGCCTTCTTAGAGTCCTTGGAAAGGGTGCTTGAAAGTGCTCCTCCTGGAGACTCTATTGTCCTACTGGGGGACTTTAACGCTCACGTGGGCAATGACGTGGGAGGAATGGCCTCTCTGATCTGAACCTGAGTGGTGTTCAGTTTTTTGGACTTCTGTGCAAACCACAGTTTGTCCATCACGAACACCATGTTTGAACACAAGGATGTCCATAAGTGCACATGGCACCAGGACACCCTAGGCCGCAGTTCAATGATTGACTTTGTAGTCGTGTCATCGGACTTGCGGTCATGTGTTTTGGACACTCGGGTAAAGAGAGGAGCTGAGCTGTCAACTGATCACCACCTGGTGGTGAGTTGGTTCAGGTGGTGGGGGAAGATGCCGGTCAGACCAGGCAAGCCCAAACGTATAGTGAGGGTTTGCTGGGAAAGTCTGGCAGAAGAACCTGTCAGATTGATCTTCAACTCACACCTCCGTCAGAACTTTGACCAGATATCGGGGGAGGTGGGGGACATAGACTCAGAATGGGCCATGTTCCGTTCCTCCATTGTTGAAGCGGCTGACTGTAGCTGTGGCCGTAAGGTAGTTGGTGCCTGTCGGGGCGGTAATCCTCGAACCCGGTGGTGGACACCCCAGGTGAGAGATGCCGTCAAGCTGAAGAAGGAGTCCTACCGGGCATGGTTGGCCTGTGGGACACCAGAGGCAGCTGGCAGGTATCGACAGGCAAAGCGATCTGCGGCTTCAGTCGTCGCCAAGGCAAAAACCCGTGTATGGGAGGAGTTTGGTGAGGCCTTGGAAAGTGACTTTAAGTCGGCTCTGAAAAGATTCTGG
>NC_051219.1:46232584-46275084 GCF_015220715.1 Pygocentrus nattereri | reverse complement strand
AAGCATCACTGAACAACTGCATGCATCATATAAAAGCTGGATTAAAGCCTCATCACTGAACATCTGAACCCATTAGTCTGTCGTTTAATATCACTGTTTCAGCGCAAGTGTGGAAAATTAGACCTAAAGATTTCAAACCTTTTCATACGGGCCCTTAGCGTCCTTTTTGAAATTGCACTTTATGTAATGTTGCCTTAGACACCATACATAACGCTTATTGAGTACAGCCAGTCGTATGCCGATCAATAATGGTCCCCTATCAGTATATCGCTGCCATCAGAACAAAACAAATGGAAGTCAATGGAACCAGACGTCTTTCCCAGTCATTTTGGGCCGTTTCTGTTGGTCCATTCATCATGAAATTTACACACAATACAAAGGACCAAGGGTATTTTCAAATGATGTCAAAAACTGCAAAACGATGAACATGGAGATACGAGGTTTTATTCAGGGCAGCGACTTCCTGCATTAGAAAAGCTGGATCGATATATACTATGGAAAACTTTTATAGGGGACAGAATTTATGATGGTGGTAAACAACTTCGGACACTGTGCCATACGGCTCATTACAGTATAGCCATGATACCACCTGTCCACTATGACCGCTCAACTTGACCGCACACATCAGAAGAGCTCACTTACACCTGTAACAGGTCTGGGTCTGGGTTGGGGTCAGTTGGGGCTAGAGGGGTCTGTGGAGATGCTCTGGGCTCAGTAGTCCTCCTCAGAGAAGTTGCATATGACTCTTCAAACCAAACAACGCAGTGCATTATGGGTATCCCCTATCCACTAGGGTACGTCAGTTGTACACCACTTACTGTGGTGCACAGTGGGATTGTTTGAGTGCACTGGATCTTCTGCACCATGTTCTCAGACACAAGTGGTGGAACAGCGAAACAGTGAACAGGGCCCAGATACTGTCTACTTCCCACATCACTCTACTGGGCCATCTTCAGTCGGGTTTGCAGGTACTCAGTTTTAGGATGGATGAAGGAGTCAGGGATGGTCACTGTCTCTGCTTAACCCCAAATAAAGAGACCGAATTAAAATGCCTTGAATTTCTTGGTTGGTCTGTAGTGAATTTAGTTTTTTTGGTCTTTTATTTTTTGTTATATAATCATATAACCAGCCCTGTGGTTTCATACTGAAAACGTTTCTTTGCGAATATCTTCTGTTTATACCTTTCACTCTGGTAGCATAATGCTAATGTATGATGTCACCTGTATACAATCCAGCACATATGTTGGCATAAAGCTGTTAGATCTTACTTCTGAAGCTGAGCCTCCACCAGGGGGTCTACCTGGGACATTATAGGTCCCTGTGCAAGAGCAATTAATGGACTCCCTTTAATACAAACATGATTTTAACATGAATAACTTTACGTAGCATTTTCTCGGAGACATTTGCACAGTAGTGTGTAGATTACAGTAGAGTACTGTTGTATAATTACAGGGAAGCGGTGCTGTTATTCAGCGTCAGTCAGGGAACTGCAGTTGATAAATCCCCCAGTTTGGAACGTCCTACAGCGTCGTAATCAAACGCGCATCTTTAAAAGGGGATTTTGACATCATAATAAATGTTGAGTTCCCAGCCAGAAAATCTCTCGGTTCTCCTAATGTTCTCCAGTTTGAGCCTGGAGAGCCTATTAAAAGATTTAGGGTGATTTGATCAAAACGGGCCCCCCACACATTGTGCCCCTGGGCTGCTACTCCCTCTACTCTCCCAGAGGTTACGACACTGGCCTACACTACACAGTATTCATCCCCATTTTAACCTCAATTTGCCTTTTTCAACTAATTAACAAAGTGATTTTTGCGGTTGGGAGAAATAGGTGGATATGTATCCTCCTGATGGAGACCCGGAGTGATTGGAGGCCTTCCTGATTGCTTTAGTGTGAGATGGTGAAATGAATCCGGACGTCTTCACGAGTTCTAGTCAGCTGTCGGTTTGTAGTGAATGTTCTCTCAGCGCTGCGTTTCTCAACCACATGTTCATCCTCAGTTTGTGTGGTTGCTACACATAAAAGCACAAACAGGTCCCGTCCAGTTCAGCTTTGTTTGTGTCACATGATAACGGGGCAGATGTGGGTTCTGTAACCACGTCACTGTATGCGAGATGCCCCTCGGCCTTAATGCCTAACATGAGCTCTATTCAGATTTGAGTAGTTGTGTGGTTTACCCACAGCTCACGACGTGTCCGGCGCTGTGTAGTCAGATTCTGGATATCTGCTCTTTTTAGACGAGTGTGTAATTTTGTCTGCAGCTTTACTAAAAACTAAACTGCTGTTGTATTTGACGCAGAGGCTGTTTGTCAAGAGGAGGTCATGAATATGCATGACTATGTTAGCGTTCATGCCCACACAGCAAAATGGAAAAAGGTCAACAGAGAAAATTGAAAGTGATAAACACTCGTTTTAACTTACTTTTTGGGAAAATTCTGGATGGTGACTGAAATGTTTGGAATAAGTTTGCTTTGAAATCTTTTTGCCACAAATTAAAAACCGACTGTGACGGGCATTTAATAAGATTCAGACCCGTTACAGAGGGACTGTAAACCACATGAAACAAGCAGCTGATTTTCATTTTCAGAGCCTTTTTTAGCTCCTTTCCACAGTGACCTTATGCAGTTTCCACCTGTTATGGAGGACGTCTCCGTCCTTTGATGATCTATGCTTTTTTCATCAATAATGTTAATGGGGAACTCCGTCAAGTAGTTTGGTGCAAAATGCACTTTTCTAGGGAAATTTCACTTAAATCCACTTAAATCTGTCTGCCTGGCTTTTAATGCACGTGCACCGTCTGGTCAGACGGCAGGAGACTGAACAGTTTGTGACCAGGATGAAAAAGGTCCATGGTCAGAAAAGTCTACAAAACCTTTTTGAGGAAACTTTTTAGTCAAACGTCAAAAATCTAATTAGCTGAGCAGCAGTTGCTAAACAGTGACTCCTTACGCCGCAGCTGTTACTGCGTTTTTACTTAAAACATAAAACAGACGTTACTTTATCTTATAACTTCTAAAAGATTATGTGTGACCTGCAGCTGGTTTGGTCAGATTCTGAAACAGAATGACAGCAGGCTAAATTCTGAACCTGTCATTGCCCTGAGGAAGCTTTCTGGTTGGCAGCCGTGACGGCACATTAAATAAAAAACAAACTGGAAATAGCCACAAATGGACAGACTACAGTTTGTCAAACAAAATGGGCAGTTTGGGGCCGTCCCCAAACTGTTCCCACAAAGTTGGGAGCAGGAAATCGTCCAAAATCTCTTGGTGCTGAAGCTTTAAGAGTTCCTTTCACTGGAACTAAGGAGCCGAGCCCAACTCCTGAAAAACACCCCCACACCGTGATCCCCCCTCCACCAAACTTTACACTCGGCACAATGCAGTCAGACAAGTACCGTCTCCTGGCAACCGCCAAACCCAGACTCGTCCATCGGATTTCCAGACGGAGAAGCGTGATTGGTCACTCCAGAGAACTCGTCTCCACTGCTCTAGAGTCCAGTGGCGGCGCTTTACTCCACTGCATTCCACGCTTTGCACTGCACTTGGTGATGTAAGGCTTCGATGCAGCTGCTCGGCCATGGAAACCCATTCCATGAAGCTCTCTACGCTGTTCTTGAGCTGATCTGAAGGCCACATGAAGTTTGGAGGTCTGTAGTGATGGACTCTGCAGAAAGTCGGTGACCTCTGCGCACTATGCCCCTCAGCATCCGCTGACCGCTCTGTCATTTTACGTGGCCGACCACTTCGTGGCTGAGCTGCTGTCGTTCCCAATCGCTTCCACTTTGTTATAATCCCACTGACAGTGGACTGTGGAATATTTAGTAGTGAGGAAATTTCCCGACTGGACTTGCTGCACAGGTGGCGTCCGATCACGGCACCACGCTGGAATTCACTGAGCTCCTGAGAGCGACCCATTCTTTCACTAATGTCTGTAGACTCCATGTTACTACTGCTGTTAGATGGTGCTAGCAGCTAACGAAAGCTGGCATCTACTGCTAAGCTACACTTAAATAATGTCTACCAAGTTCATGATACGTATAAAAGTTCTTCTTTTGAAAACAGAAATATTTCAGAAATTGCTGGCATGTTGTACAAATATGTTTGATGTGAGGCTGCAGCAGTAAACAGGGCCAGAGCCGGTGTATGAGGAGCCTGGCCACTTCCTATTTCCCTTGTTATATTAAAAACAGGGCTGCTGAACAGCAGAGGGCGCCTACGAGCGAGTCCTCAATGAATGGAAGTGAATGGAGCTTAATGGCTAAAATCGAGTTTAAAAGCTCTTAAATGTAGCAGCGGCGTTACAATGTTTTATGCTGTTCAGTGAATTATTGAAGTCTTTTACATTAAAATGTTTCAGCATTTATAAACTATGATTTTGCTCAGATGCTCTATTTATTAATAACCCATTCATTTTGGACTCACTCGGGAGCGCCCCCTAGCGTTTCAGAAAGCCGGAAGACATTGCAGAGTGGGAATTCTCCTGACAGGTTCTCTGACAGGGCGGCACCTCATACAGCATCTTAGCTCTGTTTACAGTTAAATCAGGGCTTCCATCCTCGTCTCGAGCGTTATAGCACACTGCGGTAACATATTCTCATGGCTGCTGTAGCCACGTGGAGCGGAAGTTAGTTTTACCCTGATAGTGCTAAACGGGGTGCATTTTATCTATTGCAACTTCTTCATACATATAACACGCACATATATCCTGGTACACATCATGAACTGCAAAACATATGATATGTCATATTGCCCGCCTTTAACGCTGTTACGTTAAGGGCGCACGTCTAATATCTGTCATGGGTTTAAAGATTAATAAGTTCAGTAAGGTTTTGGGCTCAGATGTAATCTATTGGGCCGAGGCTGTAAACGGGTGTTTATACTGGTAAACACTTCAGCATTGAAACTCCTGACCTAGATTTATGACTCCTCCTCTCTTTAATCTGTACTCTTTCATTATCCTACACAGACACGCCCAACCCAGTGTAGCCAGGTGTGTGTTTGTGTGTCGCGCACACACACACACACACTCTGTCTCTCATCCACACTCTACTGCCAGCTTTCAGCGAGCTCATAACGAGCATACAGGTCTGCTTAAAGCTGTTGACAGACTTTTGCGTAATGACCCTCACCTTGTGTGACTCTGTAGGTGGCAGAAAAATTGGCATGTCTGTCCGAAAAGGAGACGTTATGGCTGTGGCTCTGGCCCTGGTTGTGGTCAGCGATGGAAAGTTAAATGGACAGGCTTTAGCTACTCTGTTCAGTTTTGTTATTTTATTTGGATGTGTGTGTGTGTGTGTGTGTGTGTGTGTGTGTGTGGCTGCAGTCATGGGCTGGAGGTCAGGGAACCGGCCCTGTGACTGGTTACCAGTCCGATCCCCTTGGCTGACGGTCCATGACTTAAGTGCCCTTGAGCAAGACACCTAACCCCCAACTGCTCCCTGGGCGCTGCGGATAGGGCTGCCCACTGCTCTGGGCAAGTGTGCTCACTGCCCCCTAGTGTGTGTTCACTGGTGTGTATGTGAGTGTTTCACTGCACGGATGGGTTAAATGCAGAGGTCTAATTTCACAGTTCAAATGGTTGTAAATTCTAAATTCTGTGTGTGTGTGTGTGTGTGTGTGTGTGTGTGTGTGTGTGTGTGTGTGTGTGTGTCTCACTGATGTGCTTCATGCTTTTTACTCCACTGCCCTCCTTCAGATTTTACTGAGGTCTTTTAGTTGCACAGTTACAGTTTGAGTTGTGTGTAATCGTCCACGTGTGACCAGAAGGTGGTGAAATCAACCTAAAATAGCACCAGTCAGCTAAAAATGTGCCCCAGAAGTAAATACATCTTCTGTGGTGTAAAGTGACATGACAGAGTAGGGGAAATATCTTTTAAATTATTTGAGGAAGATCACTGATTCATTTATAAAAGCCGGCTGCACGTCGCTGCTACAGATCAAAGCTACTGTTTACAGCTTATATGTCTGTACTACATTTTGATCAGACTGTGAAAACGTCCAAATGACCTCCTCTGAATGTAAATGGGAGATATGGGCTGTTCTCAATGTTAATTTGGGTGCTTAGTAGCATCACTGTGTCCTTACTAACTCCACAGGGTGCCAGGCTGGGTCTCACTGTGCGGTGGTTAATGGCTTTAAAGCAGCGCGATGTAACATGAGGGTTATTCAAATAATACAGCAGTCACTTCTGTTACTTATACACTCAACCTAAAAACACCTACAATCAAAAAATTTACTTATGTCGTACCGAAAGTCTTTCAAGTGTATCTTGATATATATTATAGTATAGTAGTATTTATTATAGTATATAATATTATAGTAGTAGTATTAATAATAATAATAATAAAAAAATCACATAAATGGATTAATTTACTGTTAAATAATAAAGTTAGGGATGCATGATAATGTTAGAACCAATCAGTGTAATGACATTTATTTATATGAACCCAATATTTGATGATGTATTTTTGTGCAGAATGTTTATGTGACGCTGGGCTAAAATGTCTGTGTTTGTAAACCTGCAGAAATAAACACTATAGGTCTCTGTAAGGCTACGTTTTATAAATGTTTATGTATCAGCATCTGCAGACATGTACATAAAAATATTGGTTATTGGCATTGACCCAAAATGACCACATCCTGTCCCTAGTGTTGTTTTGAGTGTAATTAGCTGTTAATAATTAATGTATACAGTACTACATGCAACTAAGTGTGGATTTGTGAGGTGAGCATGTGTTAATTAATCACATTTTATATTGGACGTGTAATGCAGTTACGGCACTGAGCCATAAACACAGTCACGTCTGCGCTAATGCTGCAGTCAGTGTTTATGGTCATAACGACCTGCTAAGCTGGTCATCGGTTACAGCCGCTGAGTGAACACAGACGGTTAGTGGACTTCCTTTAGACGTGTGTAGCTTTCATTAATAAGCTTCAGTGCTTATATCTTAAAATTATGCGTGACACAGATATTTTTGGCTCTTTCATGAATTTCTTCTGCCCTGCTTTGTTTCTAATATGACTACACACACACACACACACACACACACACACACACACACACACACACACACACACACACACACACACACACAGAGGTCATGCAGGGGGTGGGTGATGCATTGACATAATACATCTGTGTGGAGGAGAAACAGAGAGAGAGAGAGAGCTGGAGAGAGAGACAGAGAGAGAGAGAGAGAGAGAGAGAGAGAGGGTGGGAGAGAGATAGAGAGAAAGAGAGAGAGAGAGAGAGAGAGAGAGAGGGGGAGAGAGAGAGAGAGAGAGAGAGGCGGAAAGTGAAAAAAGTCTCTCAAGGCTTTCTCAACAGCTGCAGCTGAGTTTTGAAACCTCTGTCTTGTGACTTCCCCTCTCTCTCTCTCTCTCTGTCTCTCTGTCTCTCTCTCTCTCTCGCTTGCTAGCTCTTGCTGCAAAATACTGCACAGCTCTCAACACAAAGCATGGTGGAGTGCAATTAGTGCAGAGGCAGAAGAGAGACAGAGGCAGAAGAGAGACAGAGGCAGAAGTAGTAAGATATAAACAGCTCTGTGAGCAGCGGCTGAGTCTGGGTCTAACTTTAGGCTAGTTCAGTATAAATCTATGCATTATCCATAGGCTTTTCTCTCCCAGAGCCTCCTCATGCATTGACTCCTGAAGGCTATAAAGATCACTGAATCTTCTGCACATGCCGTTTCCCACACGCGTCATTCTCCCCCACGCATATTTATAACACGTCTGTGTGCAGGCAAACTGCAGCACTTCTCCTGAATCTCTCAGTCACTTTATTCTCCCTCTGGCTGCGCTGAGCGAGATGTCGGCTCTGTGGGCTCCAGTGGTAAAAGTTTAACAGGATTATCTGGGAGTTAGGTAACTCTGCAGCTAACTCCGGCCAGACTCCAGAGATAAGTGCGTTTACACTGGCTCTGCCTTCCCAGGTCAAAGTGGGTCATACTTTTGCTGTGTGCAAGCAAATTTGGTTACCATCCACACCTCTGCAAGCTCAAACCGCACTGACACACATGCACACACATGCACACACACACAAACCACAGTATATGTTTAGACATGTTTAGACTGAAGGTCGCGGCTGGAGGAATACTGTAAACCAAAAAGCTAACAGGGAATGACTAAGAGTGAATGAAAGGTAGTCTGACTAGTTAGACCACTAACCAGCACAGCCAGTGAGCGAGGTCTTGTTTACTTTTTCTAACCCTCTGTTTTCTTTTTCATTTCTTATTCTATTTTTCTGCAGGAATTTGGCTAATCCTGCATCCACTCTCACTAGAGAAGGACTTTTCTGATAAGGTTTTAAACGTCCTCCTCCAAGTCTAGAAGAACCAGGAGTTAGTGTGTGTTTTGTGAATGCAGCTGGCAGCTTTTATTTCCTCCCTTCGTGACTACAACTGAAACATGAGCGCCTTGCTCCTTGGGACGGTTTTATTACGAAATCCATTTTGACAGCCTGGTTTCTGGCAGGGACCCACTGTGTTTCTCAGTCTGTGGTTTTTCTTTCCCCAGATCTCCGAGATGTACTCCACTGTGTGTAAAACCCTGAAGAAGAAACACCAGCAGCAGCAGCAGCAGCAGCAGCAGGGCTTAAGCCAGCAGGCCAGTGGGCAGACAGGCTCGGCTCCATCCCTGGGGGGAGAGGAAGGCTCTGGGGCTTCTCAGCCTTGGCCACCAGGGGGAGCTCCTGGGGAGGAAGCACAGGGGAGAATGTGCCCCCCGGAGGAGCACTGCTATGAGGCGGTGGGTGAGAAGACGTGGCCAAAAGCCGTCGAGTCAGACCCAGCTTACGCTACCATCGACTCGCATCGCAAGAGAGATAGGCCGGTGAGCAACACACTCAAGCCCAAGAAGAAGCCCTCTGGTCAGCCTCAGGGGCCAGGGAGGGCCCTAACCTGCGAGAACTTCTACGAGGCCATTGGGGATGCAAAGCAAGGGGCGAACGCCATGAGCACCACCACCATCTTCACCTTCAACGACGGCATGGAGATGTACGTCACAGGGCTGTAGAGATGTGGGCCGGGACTCCATGAAGACTTCAGTATGGAAGTTGACCCACATAAGCGCACATACACACACACACACGTTCCGTTTGCAGCAACACAGCAGACAGTTGCACATAACATGTACATCCACACTGTAAGCATTGGTGTGTCTGAGACCCAGAAGAAGCTGAGACACACACATGCTAACACAGACCTTTCCGTACTAAATTACCAGACAAAAAGATTCACTATGTTCCCTAATAAAGGGTTTGGGCTACACCAGGGTAAATGTAAAAATCATCTCTTCATAATACTGAGTGACTTCAGAAGCTGTGGTCAAGCTCGTTCTTCTCTTTGTCCAGCTCACACTGTCCCTGCGGAAAGGCCATTTAGTTCGGACATGTGTGCATTTGTTAGATGGTGTAGATAGGTATGTACATTCCTCTTGGTGTTTTCATCACTCTAGGCGAACTTAAAACCCGTAAAAGGATATAACTCTCAAATACCGTGGAAGTCTTTTTTCTTTTTTTAGTGAGATGGCATGCATCCTCCACCCAGACTTTGGCAGGCGCGATGGCTCGAGCAACAGGGTTCGAAGACATGGCATGCTTTTTCCCACAGAGAGAACGAGTGCGGCTGCTTTTTATGCCACAGCCCGGACGACTGACTCTGACTATCTTTGACTTTCCAAGAAAAGAGAAAAGAAATGTGAAAAGGAAAGCGCTCCGTTAACGAGGGAAGCCTTGCAGCAGGTAGTTAGAAGGTCCTTTCTTAGGGGTGTTGTTAAGAGTTGGGTTTATGAGGCCTGCACTGTCAGTACGCTGAATGGCTTGTACAGGGCTGAGGCCAGTAAAGGCTACAAGTCTGGCAGGGTCTGTACACTTTCCCCACAGGTCACAGAACTAGGCCAGCTCCTCCGGCACCCTGGGCCTCCGCCTGGCTGGCCTGTCGGCGGCGTTTAGCCGCGACAGAGGCGAAGGAAAACAAAGCTTGAGGCTTAGAGTCGTTAGAGAGCGTCTTTTGGAAGGAAGCCTCCAGCTCTGGTCCGTCTGCGTGGCTCGACTCTACTGTAAACAATGGCTTTTCCCACACGCCCAGCGGGAGACAGGATTTTTCAGAGCAATGGCACAATCGAACGAAAGAAAAGAAGAAAGGGAACAGAAAGATGACCCGACCTATTTGACCCCGACTCCTCCCCCTTAAAGCCTCGACCAGCTAAACAAGCTCCATAGGTGGGTTCTACCATACATGACCATATCAGGGTCAATAGAATGGTCAACGTTGGGGACTGAGTGAAGGAAAAGACCATAATATCAGCTCAGGGATAGAGAAGGGATGATATGTACAGGAAAAAAAGTCCATTTCTTCTCCAACCTGGGAGTTTTGCATTTAAGTATGTCGGGTTATGTCCAATATTTGTTATGCCACATATACTGTAAATCAAGAGTAAAGATAAGATTTTTATTGCACTCTATTTTCTTAAAAAAATAAAATTGTATCGTTGGTTTGTTTTCACACGTAGCTTTGTTATTAAGGATGCTAACATCACTGCCATGCACACGTGTTTTCGATATTCTTTAGGTGGTTGTCACGACGTCCTGCTTGCACATGCATGCGTTTTAGAAAAAGTAGTAGTGCCCCCCCCCTCGCTTGATATTTCTTCTTAATTAGAATAATTATTCATTATTCTTGTAACACACTGGGCCCAGAAATGGCCCTTACCTCGTACTGCAGATATCAGTATGAACTAGAAATAAAAAAGAGAAAAAAAAAAACAGAAAAAAGAGCAGCAGGGAGGAGACGTCGCAGTAATGGGTCGTCTCATGGATTACACAATACATATAACCAGGAGTCGTTCAGCGCTGCACGGCTGCACACTCCCGGAGCAAGCCCAAACCCTTCCCAGCGTTATTAATCTGCGTCCTTGAGACTCAGCGGTTGCCAGATTGAGGGAGGAAATGTGCTCCCCTTAGCTTTGGCTCTGCTCTGGTTCCTCCCACTCTAGAAGCTGTCCGGCAAAGCACAGGGCTTGCTTTGTGCCGTGCAGCAGATCAGGCCTTTTGAAGTTAAAAGCACACAGAGCAAGAGGAGTTTTTAGGGGGGCACAATGGTCACGCCAAACCACGGCTGCGGTGAAAAGGTGAATGAGCTCTATCAGAGCGTGACTCGCACGGCCGTACACAAGCTTGTTCTTGTGTTTAAACACAGTATTTGTGGATTTAAAATAAAGAAATACACAATGAGAGAGTCTCAGTCTCAGTCTCAGTCTTAGTCTCAGTCTTAGTCTCAGTCTCAGTCTCAGTCTCAGTCTCAGTCTAGGACTCCACCAGTCTCGCACAGCAGGAGCTGCGATGCTTTATCTCCGGTTTGACACAGCAGGACACGGAAACAGCCCGAGCTGCATGTATATATCCTACTGATACAAAGCAAAAAAAGAGAAATAAAAACTATAGTATTAATGTTTTATGAGCTTAACAGACGTTTAAGAAGTTTATATTTTGTTGGGCTCTTGGCTGTGAATTTCAATCATGTGTAAGTGCTAAACGTTTGTGTCAGGTATTCTGCTGCCCTGCAAGCGCCTCAGCTCAGCTTCCAGTAACTGCGTGTAGGTCTCGTCCGTCCAGGTGTGACACAGGCTGTGGTGTGTAAAAGCTTAGTAAGAGAATTCTGTGAAACAGACTGTAATGTTTTCTATCAGAATCCTTCATTAAAATGGTTGAATTTTTACTTTTGTAATAAAGTTGCACCTTAAAGCAGTTTGTGTGTTTGCTGATCACTTTTATTTTGTAGGTTGACTGTAATTATGCGGAGATAAACAGGAGTGGGTGTCAATTACTACACAATTACTTTCATATTTCCGAGCACTGAAAGATTCCAGGTTGCTTGGTGCTAAATTTCAGTAACTAAGCAGTCAGTCACTGAGCCGATAAGCGTTCATGATCTGAAGTCTAGACTGCTGATTGGCTGCCTGCGTCACACGCTGTATGCCCTTCTTCTTCATGTCTGTAGTCGACTGTGCTCAGTAAAAATTCCCACTTTTACTTGGCAGTTTTAGAAAGTGACTGGAAACGATACGGAAAGTCAAAGTACCCGTATCCAACATTCGTCAATGATGTCCAGCCCTAATTACAAACACAGGCGATGTGAAGTGGAGTAAATATAAATAATAATAAAAATAAATAAATAAAAATAATCTGTGACCATGACTTAGTAAGGCATGATCTCATTCCCACACCTTACTAAGTTAACTTAAGTATCTCATTCCCATGTATTTACTAAAATGTGGCCACAAAATAGGATCTCATTCCCACACATTAATAAGTCGTGGCCATACATTGTTCATATTTATATGAGATGTCACCAGCAGGGCTTCGTACTTTTGCGAAGAAAGTGGTTCTGTTTAGTTTTACGTAGAACATTTCATGCCTAAATGGTTCTTAAATGGATCTGATGATGGAGGGAGGATGTGTTGTACATGGTTTTATGCAGAACCTTTTTGAAAAGGGTTCTATATAGCACCAAAAAGGGTTCTTCTGTTGTTACAATGTCAAGCTTGTTACAATAGAAGACGTATAAAGAACCCTTTTCAAAAAGGTTCTATATGAAACAATATACAACACATTCTCCATCACTCTGGAGAACCCTTTACTCACGCAAAGGGTTCTTTGAGTGTTCATGGTGGGAAATTTTCCTGCTGAGAAACCCTGGAAATCATCATTTTAAAGTGTGTAAGTTCAGAAGAACCTTTTTTGGTGCCATATAGAACCGTATACCACACCCCTTCCACATTTCATCATGCAGAGAACCGTTTAAGCATGAAATAATTCTGCACAGAACTTGTGGTTCTATATAGAACTTTTCCCTTTACTAAAGAAGCCTTAACCTCTTCAGCTCCTCGGGACCACCGGTGGGTCCAAACCGCTCTTCATCATGTTCTTCATAACGTTCATACTCCATAAGCTCCATTCAGAAGCTGGGCGTCGTGTGAGGCTGTAGCTCTTCTCTCCAGTCTAATAGACGGTGACGTCATTTTAAACCCTTATAATAAAAGAAGCTGAACTCAGTTTGTTTTTCTACTGAAAGTCGACCCGTTTTTCCCCAAATCTGGGCTCTAAACTATAAACAGACGGCGTCTCTTCAGTGATCTGCTCTGGAAACATCACTTTTAGAGAACAACACAAAGAGCGGCGCAGATTTTTGGCTCTCAGCAGTGAATTGTGATCGTATAGTGATGTGTGGAGATCAGAAAACACACGTTCTGATCATTTTAGGGGCTTTTACAAAAATAAATAAATAAAATAAAACATTCCATTAATTTCATGCTGTTACTGAATAATTCACCTCACGATTTGGTCACAAAAATTCAGATGGACAAACCAAAATACAGACGAACCGTCCTCTTTAAGATGGTGGTTATATTGGATTTCAGTGTTTGTACAGCTTAGGAATCACGAACGAGCCATTTAGAAGCCTGGAGACCCCAACAGAAGGCCGGCGATTCAGGAGGAACACTGTCCATATGGAAAACGTCAAATCTGCTAAATCTCCTGTTCCACCTTAAATAGTCCAGCAGTTCTGATACCCAAAGTGCCAGACTGTAACTGCTGCTCCATTTAAGGTGGAACGGGAAAATTCCAGCAAGAATCTGGAGAATCTCTGACTTCAGCTTCACATCACTGAAGAATTAGGGGGGTGATAATAAATAACTGCCCCCCTCTTTGAAGGCGTCTGATCCCTAAATGTAACTAAAGCCCAGCAGTGAGGAGCTGAACTTTCCCCTCCTCTGCTGTCCCTGCAGACGGGCAGGGTCGCCTACAGAGCGGCGCTAGTAGCTGTTAATGAAGTGATGCTCTTTTATTAGAGGGGCTCATTTCAGAGGAAGATCTCAACCCCTGCCCTGTAGCTCAGGAACAAGGGGGGGGGCACTCCAAAACAAGGGGTCGGGGTGAAAAGGAGAAATGGGACGAGGCCCAACAGGGTGTAGTTTGATCATGAAACCTAGAAATACTGAGATAGTTTTGACAGCTTTCTCTGGACCCCGTCTTGCTGCTGTGTGAAAGCAGCGCTGTGAGGGGCTTCTCAGAGGGTCTGAGGGCCCTGGCAGCGCTGTGAGGGGCTTCTCGGAGGGTCTGAGGGCCGTGGCAGCGCTGTGAGGGGCTTCTCGGAGGGTCTGAGAGCCCTGGCAGCGCTGTGAGGGGCTTCTCGGAGGGTCTGAGAGCCCTGGCAGCGCTGTGAGGGGCTTCTCGGAGGGTCTGAGAGCCCTGGCAGCGCTGTGAGGGGCTTCTCGGAGGGTCTGAGAGACGCAGCAGCGCTGAGAGGGGCTTCTCGGAGGGTCTGAGGGAACCTGCGTGTTTGTCCTCCTTCAGCTGAACCGGCCGGCGAATGGAGGAGACACACCTCCACAGGCCGGGGAAAAAAACAGCCTGACATTTTCCAAACCGGCCAATCAGCGGCCGAATCTCAGTGGCCGCGTGCCAAAGTGGAATGTTTATGTCCGCCGACAGCCAATCGGAATCAATGGGGGGCGGGGCCTCGCTGATCTCGCCCGGCTGCACGCGCGGCGGAGAGTGGGCGTGGCGTCGGTCTCGGAGAGAAAAGCAAAACAATCGTTTATCCCGCGAGCCGGCGGCTTTCCGGGGCTTCAGAGCAGCAGCGGAGTCTGCCGCGTCGCCGCAGCGCCGGGGCTTCGGGGTCAGCGCGCCCGCGTTAAATGCCTCTGTCCCCATCCGCTCCGCACCCGCCGACAGCCCGTCTCCCGGCCTCAGCGCCGTGCGTCACGTTTGAAAATGACTTCCAAGCGCCTGCTCGACAAATCTCCGGCCGGCGTGAGGGCGAGCTGCGCCGGCAGCATCATCACGCACGCCGGCCACGGCGAGGGGGTCGCGGCCGTGGACTACGGGGTCCTGTGGGCGAGGAAGAAAGGGGCCATAGCGGTCAATGGCTTTAATACGAAGCTGCTGGATAAAGGGTCCCTGCACGAGCCGAGCAAGGAGACCTCCCTCAATGGGAACCACTGCTCGGGGAGAGAGAAGCACTACAGCCGGAGAAAGGTGAGGAGCAGCTGCCCAGCTGTGAGTGTGTGTGTGTGTGTGTGTGTGTGTGTGTGTGTGTGTGTGTGTGTGCAGCATGCTCGTGTCGAGGGCGTTCGGCGTTTATCTCAAAACTACGTGTTGAACTCGTGAAACGCAGCAAAAGTAAAGCCCTGCTTTTTCTGCCAAGAGTGAAATCAACACGTTCCCTCCAGTTCCGCTGCCCCGCAGCTCGTTTGTTAGTGTAATGCGTTTATTTTAAGATGGCGACTAATGCATGTTGAAAGTTTAAGGGGGAAAAGAGGGCCGGACTATTCGGCATGTAACTGACTCCCCCTCCCCCTCCGAGCCGAGCCGAGCCGAGTCGAGCCGAGCGACAGCCTGTCTGCGCACAGGAAGGCCCGACGGGCGAACAGCCCCCAGATACCGTGAAATGCGGGCTGAGCTCAAACCGCGAGAGCCGGTTAAAAAGCGCCGCTTTGCTCGTTGAACTCCGCCGAAGTCGAGGCGCTGTTTCGTAACGCGAGGCCGCGGCGCTGTGGGCGTCACGCCCCCTCACTGCGACTCCGCTCCGCAGGGCGGCCGAGAGGCCTGACCGCAGCGCCAGAGACCCCCGCTGCTCGGCCTTTACCGAGACGTGCTCGCGCCGAGGATAAAAACCATTCTCACGCGCTTTCCTGACGTTTAAAAACGCCATGACGCTGTGACCGCGGCGCGTCACTAAAGCCCGTCCACAGGACGGACTGCGCCCTCTGTAATGAGGCGATGCTGCCGGTCAGTGAACCGACCACGTCCGCACGCCCACGACAGCACAGTGTGACGTAACGTGACGCAGTTCATCACAATTCCAAGTGTTGGCTTGCGTCGTTAGTGCGATCACGTCGCCATGTTGGCAGGTGAGCTGAAACGCTGAGCTGATAAGAGCTGGACTCATCATTGTTACTATGGATACAGACCCGCAGGAGCACAAACACCAACAGCACTGACCGCAATGACCACTGAACACCAACAGCACTGACCGCACTGAGCGCCAAACACCAACGACACTGACCACAATGACCACTGAACACCAACAGCACTGACCGCAACGAGCGCTCAACACCAGATATCTGGACACTTTAGATGCGTCCCAGAAAACGCGGCGAGGTCATTAACGTTATCTGGATCAGATAGCGGATATTTGCCCTGGGGTGTGTCTGTCTACCCGAGGCTTTGCTGGGATGCTGTCTTTGGGGGGGCATTTGAATGATTTGGGTGGGCAACAGTAATATCTGTCTGTACCATGTCTGTCAGACAGACAGGCAGGCAGACAGATTTGATTCAGGGTTTTCATTGGATGGGTGGATGATTTGTCTAGGTGGGCAACACCCACCCCAGCCCACCTGTAGACACACCCCTGCCGTCTGCTGACCACATTTCCAGTCAGAAGTGGGCGGTTCACACACTGTTCTTTAACCGGCAGTCAGTACCTTGAATATCAATATTAAGAAATATTGAAAGACTGACCCAGGGCCTGGGCTTTAGGCCACGCCTCCTCGTCAGCATGTAGGTGAGCCGGTCCAGGGGTGGTGTGTGGACTGTAGTTTGATGACTGTCGCCTTACCTCAGATGTTTTTAACCCTAGATGGGCTGTGCTGGTGAGGAGGATGGGAGAGAGGTGGCCTCCTCCGGTGGCGTCCTCAAGCGAGGCAGCCCGACTCATCTCCTGGTGTTAAATGGACAGAGACCAGAGGAGCACATACATGTGGAGGCCATGACTCCAGTGAGGAGGCCCCAGGAGCCAAGATGTGTCCTGCCGTTACGCGTTACGGACCCTTCCCCTGAGGACCCCGATGCTTCCTCTCATATCCCCGTCCCCCGCAACAGGTAGGCTTGGACTGGCTGCTGCGCTGTTGCCCTGAACGGGCTAATTGAACTCATTCAGCGGTGTGAGTGGTGTGTGAACGTGCAGCCGTGTGGTGGGTTATGGAGTGTGTGCTGTACATTGAGTGGTGTAGTTTTAGTCGTATAGTAATGGAAAAAATCTTGATATGCGTTTTTTCCGAGGTTGGAGAACGAGTTGGAGCAGATCAAATCCAAACAAAAGGTTGATGAAAAATGATGTCAGTGGTGTTTAATTTGATCCTCGTAATTCGTGTTAATCGGCCTTTTTTATGATGCATGCAGTTGTGTGGTGTTACAGTACCGATGATACCCATGATAAACTCACGCATTGTGATGATAATGCATCATATTTTATTGCCCATCCCGACTGGACAGCATATTTAGTATAACATGGACTGGATGTTCAGTCAGGCCGTATTAGTTTAAGGTACACGGCAAAATTAAAAAGTGCTTAGCATTAAAATAATCAGGCTGAACTCTGACTGGGTTATAGGACACTGTTCATGCCGCGTGACACGCCAGGGGTGCCAGGGGTGTGTGTGAGTGGCGGGAGTCATACGGTCTGTAGTGTGGAGGATGAGTCGCGTACAGGGAGGCGGTGTTATGTGGTGTGTGAGGAAAGAGTCTGCTTGGTTTGAAGGTTCATCTCCGCTATACTGTAGTTGGTTGGACTCCAAGCCTGCAGGAAATATCTTACATTATGTCATTATTACCCCGAGCTTCACCCACGCTTAGAGTCCTCTGCCAAGTGTTTGAAAGCCTGATGAGGTGAGATTCAGTGTAACTAGTGGTTTGATGTTGGACCTGAGCAAACATGCTTTTCTCCCAGCTCAGTTAACCGGCCAGCCTGTGGAGAGCATCACGCTCATCTCCAGCTTTCGCTGCGTCACTTCATTTTCATAAACTATTCTTAACGCATACTTGGTGCAGATGCTGTTACGGATCATAAGTAGGTAAGGATGAGCGTTAGAGTCGAGCTTGATATTCTGATTAGTAAAGCATTAAAATACAACACCATAGAGACCACCAGAGACCGCTCAGCGTCGTAGCCCTGCGTAGAGATTCATACAGAGAAAAGTGCCAGTCTCAGGTTTTTTTAAAGATAAGTTCCGCTGATAAGTGTGATAAATTCACTCATAAATTCACTAAATCAGTCAATCAATCAATAAATCTTTATTTAAGCTCGGCCTCCGCTGAGGGAGACCCTCGTTTACAGTGCAGCCGGGCGATAGAGAAATCGGGGGCTGAGAAGTTGGGTAGTAAAAGAAGTCATATGTCATAATAAAGTGCTAAAAATGATAAGAGTAAAATTTAATAATGAGACCAATATATTGATTAATCAATCAGCCATTTACATTATGGTACAGTAAGTTAACAAGTAGCAGACCTGATGAGGGTAAAATGAGGAAAAATGTAAATGAATGAAATAAAAACAAACAGAAGATGTAAGACAATAAATGAACAGTAATAAAATAAATTAAAGGAGTAATAAAAAGTAAAACAATAGCTAAAATCATGTTAAAGTCAAGCCTAACAGTTAGAGGCTGTGTGGGGGTGAATCTGTTAATGGTTTACGAGTAGAGCGCCTCCCCTGGTGTCCAGCCTTCAGACGGCCAGTCTTTCTGCGCTGCCCTCTGGTGGAGCGTCAACTTCAGACGTTTCTTGAGTCTTAAATTTGAGAACGCTTTACGTTTGAGAGGAACTGATTTGCGTATCATAAATTCTAACTTGCTATTCATGTCTTTAACCTTTTCATGACTATTTGAACACTTGAAAATTCTATTATAATCGATGCGTAATTACTTAATTGCTAATTTGAGCTGATCAGTTAATTAAGCTGGCTGCAGCCGTTAAATTTCTGTCGTTATGCTGGAATAAACAAAATGTGAAATGAGGCAGTTAAATGTAAATAAAGGAAAGTGATAGAATTCGTTTGGGACATCGTGGGGCTGTTTACATGCAGTCTGAGAAATTTGGATTTCTAGATCAGACTGTGGCGTTTACACGACCGTTTGAATAATCGGATAACCGCAGGCGTCTGATTACGATCGGATTATTGTGCGTGCAGTTAATCATCGGTTCAGATGAATTGATCATGACCGCTCAGGCCTTTTCCGATTCACGGTGTTAAACCGGATCCTTTTCCTTGCCGCGTGGTTGATATCGGACAGCTTGTGGTTGAACAACAGGCATCCTAAAATATACCTGAGAACAAGCCAGAGCGCCAGTTCCACCGTCCTTCCGCTGCCTGATCACTGAATCCGATATCAGACACTAACAAACCAAAATAAAAGCTTCCTCATTCAGAGAGATCTATAGTTTGGCGCCACTGGACCCATCGCTCTCTGCCCTCCTGACCACACGTTGAGTGATTCTCTATTCAGACTATTTCTAGCAGCTGAATTCTCGTCATGGTATGTGTGGACTGCCGTGCCCGAGTCGGTATTTAATTATTATTAATGGAAAATGAAACCGAAGGTGGGTGCGATCGGCGCCTTCGGCAGGCCGACTCCTTGTTTACTTCCCTCCTCGTGTTTATCTCGTACAGTCGTTCTGTTTCGGTAGAGGTGAGCTTGTAAATGACCCGCTGGCCGGCTGATCTGAAGTGGCCTGGCGTGTCTGTAAAATGGAGCGTCTGCTTGTGTGTTATGTGTGTGCCTCTGTGTGGGAGGAAGGGGGCGGGGCTCTTGTGGCGCATCTTCAGCGAGTCGTCTGATCAGATGAAGCTGTGTCACTCTTCCCTCCTCGCTCTCTTCCTCCCTTTGCTCATCGGAGCGATAACCCGATGCCCTTTCGCTGCCTCCACCGCGAGAGACGCAGCTCCGAGACAGAAAAGGCTGCCTCGGGCGACGTGACGCTGTTTAGGGCTCTGGAGGAGACTTTTCTTTTTCACAGCCGTCAGTTTTGGAGATTACAGCGCAGACGTGGTGGGCTTGGGAGCTGGGTTGCGGGGGTGCTGAACGAGTGGACGGTCTGTGGTCGTGGCAGGACTGATTACTTATTAACCAGATCTGCCTGAAACGGCCAGTTCAGACACACAAAGCCTGAAACGTCTCTGAGGTGGAGTTTGACTGTGGGCTGAGTTAATGGATCACCTTTATTACCGTCACCTGACAAATTTCATAACTCGCTCATAACTGCCCGGTTTCTCATAAAGCTTTCAACCCTTAGGGATCTGTGTGTGTGAGTGTGTGTGACCATTCACTAATATGCGAAAGCTTTTGCTGTCGCGGTCACGAAGGACTAGCTGACGATTAATTCTCATAAATAATTGCATATTAATAATGAGCTATTTAATTGTCTTGTCTTATTCATTGTTTACCACAAAGCCTAAAGTGTCTGTTTGGCTGATCAGCCACCTTCCATGCTGTCTGTTTCCCAGCAGCTGACATGATAAATAAATGAACATTTTTTGTTTTTCTTAAAGCCCCGTAACGTCTCAAATAATGCCTTTTTAATTTACGCCTATTTTCCTCAACCCAACACACCAATTCACACATTGCTTGTTGCAGTTTAGCACTAAAGGTGTAGTATAAACGACTGTGTCATGTGAGGCTGTAGCTCTTCTCTCCAGTCTAATAGACGGTGACGTCATTTTAAACCCTTATAATAAAAGAAGCTGAACTCAGTTTGTTTTTCTACTGAAAGTCGACCCGTTTTTCCCCAAATCTGGGCTCTAAACTATAAACAGCCGGCGTCTCTTCAGTGATCTGCTCTGGAAACATCACTTTTAGAGAACAACACAAAGAGCGGCGCAGATTTTTGGCTCTCAGCAGTAAATTGTGAGCGTGTAGTGAAATGTGGAGATCATAAAACACACGTTCTGATCATTTTACAGAAAATAAATAAAATAAGATATAAATTTACATTTATTCCATGCAGTTACTGAATAATTCACCTTATGATCTGGTCACAATAATTCAGATGGACAAACCAAAACCTGCCCTGGAGAATCAGAGGCTGACTCAGATCATTGTGATCAGGCGATTAAGTAATAGTTGTGACAGTCCTGGTGGAAGTCAATTAGCCGAGGCCATGAAATTGACCGGGATTTATGACCGTGTTACATAATCTTGAACTTATTTAGATTCATATTCTCCCTTGCGGTGAAAATTGTATTCACCTAGTTTTCCGTTCAATTAGCCAAGATATGATTGGAATCCAAGGTTTTTTCTTCAGCTTTGCGTTGAGCGAGCCTGCTGCTTCAAAGCTTGTTCAGGTGATTGATGTCCTGCTCCGTCATACCTGGCCTGCATGCTTACACGCTCCAGAACATCCAGGAACACCTGGAGCTTTCTTTACCTTGGGGTGTCCTCATGGTTTGAAAGGTAAGCTAGTTCACTGTCCTTTGTCCACGTCCTCGTGCTCAGGTGGGCCACCGAGAAGGAAAAACCCATTGTTCACCTGTTTAAGATTCCCTTTTCACCTGATGGATACCTGTCCACACCTTCTTTATTACCCAACATATTTGCAAACATCCGTCAAGAACTTTCTCTTGGTGTGCAGATCAAGCTTACAGTACCGGTAATGATGACCCACCTGGGCAAGCACCCTACACTACACCAATAAGAGTCCTTGGGCAAGACTCCTAACACCACCTTGGCCTCCCTGTGTAAAATGATCAATTTGTAAGTCGCTCTGGATCAGAGCGTCAGCCAGATGCTGTAAATGTAAATGTAATGCCCTTCAGAACTGGAGTCGTATGATATTATTGATGCGTTTCAGTATCGGATCATTTGATTAGCACAGTGGACGGCCTTTGGTGTTGAAGTCAGTGTCTCGGAGTGATCTTGGTATAAAGCCTTTTGCTACAGCAGGAGTCTGTAGTTAAGATCCATTAAGGTCCAGTTAGAGAAGTTTCTCAAGCGAAGGTCCAGAACATCAGAACGTCTGACCTGCATCACGACTCAGTGACATGTACTGTTTACTGAAGTAGCCGAGTAGAAAAATCAGCATCTTATACAGTCGACAGCTGAACGTCAGATCAAATAAAGTCCAGTTCGGTCAGATTTCACCAACATTTACTGAACATCAGATCAAATAAAGTCCAGTTCGGTCAGATTTCAACATTTACTGAACATCAGATCAAATAAAGTCCAGTTTGGTCAGATTTCACCAACATTTACTGAACATCAGATCAAATAAAGTCCAGTTCGGTCAGATTTCAACAACATTTACTGAACATCAGATCAAATAAAGTCCAGTTCGGTCAGATTTCACCAACATTTCCTGAACATCAGATCAAATAAAGTCCAGTTCGGTCAGATTTCACCAACATTTACTGAACATCAGATCAAATAAAGTCCAGTTCGGTCAGATTTCACCAACATTTACTGAACATCAGATCAAATAAAGTCCAGTTCGGTCAGATTTCAACAACATTTACTGAACATCAGATCAAATAAAGTCCAATTCGGTCAGATTTCAACAACATTTACTGAACATCAGATCAAACAAAGTCCAGTTCGGTCAGATTTCACCAACATTTACTGAACATCAGATCAAACAAAGTCCAGTTTGGTCAGATTTCACCAACATTTACTGAACATCAGATCAAACAAAGTCCAGTTCGGTCAGATTTCAACAACATTTACTGAACATCAGATCAAATAAAGTCCAGTTCGGTCAGATTTCAACAACATTTACTGAACATCAGATCAAATAAAGTCCAGTTCGGTCAGATTTCAACAACATTTACTGAACATCAGATCAAATAAAGTCCAGTTCGGTCAGATTTCAACAACATTTACTGAACATCAGATCAAATAAAGTCCAGTTCGGTCAGATTTCAACAACATTTACTGACCATCAGATCAAATAAAGTCCAGTTCGGTCAGATTTCACCATTTACTGAACATCAGATCAAATAAAGTCCAGTTCGGTCAGATTTCAACAGCATTTACTGAACATCAGATCAAATAAAGTCCAGTTCGGTCAGATTTCAACAACATTTACTGAACATCAGATCAAATAAAGTCCAGTTCGGTCAGATTTCAACAACATTTACTGAACATCAGATCAAACAAAGTCCAGTTCGGTCAGATTTCACCAACATTTACTGAACATCAGATCAAATAAAGTCCAGTTCGGTCAGATTTCACCAACATTTACTGAACATCAGATCAAATAAAGTCCAGTTGGGTCAGATTTCACCAACATTTACTGTCAGTTTCCTCTTTTTAGATCACGTCATGTGGAATAACTTCCCTCTGACTCACTTTCTTCTCTGACTGCTGTTTCTCTCCTCGTCCCTCCCCTGTGTGGCGTCACTGACTCGAGTCTCAGAGCTCATCGTAAACAGATCTGATTGGCTGAGTAGCGTCATGTGTGATATTTACAGTGGATGCAATTGGTCTGTGAGTCTACATAGGACAGCGTCTGGGTCCGGACTCGGACCGTGGTCCACCTATTAGTGACTTCTGACCTACAGTGTCCGTCCACGTCCTCAGAGTGGGCTGTACCAACGTTTTGGACTTGAACCAGAAAAATGCTTTGGTGACTGTACAGCCCATCAACCTATCGCATCTGTTTTGACCATGAATTCAATCAATCAATCAATCAATCAACCTTTATTTAAACTTGAAATACATTGAGGGAGACCCTCATTTACAGTGTAGCCGAGTAATAGAGGAATGAGGGATTGAATTTTATAGTAAAAATAACTAAATCAATCAAATGCTATAATTAAATAATAAAAATCATAAAAGACTAATTTAATAATAAGGTACTAATAAACTGTTAATAAATAGACAATTAAAATTACAATATTATAACTTATCAAGTAACAGTAGGTAAGGATAAAATAAATAGAAAATGAATGAAATAAAAGAAAAAGATGTAAGACAATAAAGTGACAATAATAAAGCGAATACTAATGAACGAAATAAAAAGAATAAAAAGCACGATTAAAAATAGAGAGAGAAGTAGAAAGAATAGCGAAGACGCAGCTGAAACATCCCAAACGTCATATTAAAAGCCAAGTGAAGTCGGGTGAAGCTGTGCGCTGCCGGCTGTGCGGAGGTCTCACTCCTCAGGCTCCTCGCCCAAACGCGTGTAATTCAGCGTTAGACGTTCACGCCTACACGAGCTCATGTGTGGTCAGGAGATCAGTGCTGGTGAGTTTGTTGTTCATGAGGACATTGGCTTGTATTAGCCCTGCCGACAGGCTCAGACATGCCTGTGGAAGCAGAACCGGTAAAGGCTCACTTTGCCTTGGCTGACGGCTCCCAAGGCTGCATGTCTGCGCCTGAACTTATTGTCCTTTTATCTGATCTTAAGTAAACAGAGAGGAAGGCGTAAGACTGTAAATCCTCCTGTTTTCCTGTACAGTCTCATCATTAAGGACAGTTGAGAGGGTTGATTTTCGCCACAGTGTATTCCGCATTTTCTCCTAATGCCGACTTTTCCTGGATGATCTTTCCTCCACTATAGGAGCTGAAGGCCATCGCATGGTTTTGCACCACTGAATATGCAGCATTGTCACACCTAATGCACCTGTGGCTTCTAAACCTGTGTGGTGCCCCTCTGAACTGTTATGCAATGCTTTTGTTGCGTTACGTGATGGTTCTGCTTACAGATCTCCTGAGCGAATGCATAGAGTAAGTCCATATGGATATGAAAATAAAAGAGAAGGAACCTCGGGTCCTAGAGATCCTCTTCAGACTGAGATCGCTATGGAATAAGGATCAAGCAAAGTGACCCTCCCAGGAGAGAAACCCTTCATTCCTGATGAATTGTGCTACGCTGTGATACTTAAGGGTCAGTGGACCCTCCCCCAGCTTCCCTCTCTCAATCTGGAACTCATTCTTCTCGCACAGCGAAAAACCCAGCCCCCCTTACACCATGAAGAGCTCGGCTCAGGAGTCCTCCACCTCGGTGCTGTTCGTATGAATTTAATGTACCGTTTGTGAACTGTTTATAGCCTCTGACCGCAGTGACCGTCATGTATGTGAATAAAGTATATTTGTGCATGTATATGCATGCGTATCGCCGGATCTCATGCCTGCTCTTCACACCTCATCCTTCTGTTGTAGCTGTAGAAACGTAATGATGGGTCATTTCTTGAGTGTTTTCACTGATGCTCTGTTTTCCAACTCAAAGGTCCTGAATAATAAGATGGCTCCATTCTAGGCTAGCACTCCAAGGCCCCGTCCCATTCCTCCTTTTTACCCCATCCCTTGTTTTGGAGTGTTGCCCCTTGTTCCTGAGCTACAGGGCAGTGGTTGAGATCTTCCTCTGAAACGAGACCCTCTAATAAAAGAGCATCACTTCATTAACAGCTACTAGCGCCGCTCTGTAGGCGACCCTGCCCGTCTGGGTTTCTTTGGTCTCTTGTTCTCCGTCTCACCGGTTTCTCAGTTTTCTCTCTGTTTGGAGTCTGAAAAACCTCCGTTTGGAGGGTAATGCCCTAAATTTCCTTCGGGATTAATAAAGTATCTATCTATCCATCCATCCATCCATCCATCTATGTCTTTACCCCACCCCTCAACAGGAATTGGGACCCTCACCCCTAGACATGAACACGCAAACCAGAGGGGTAGGGCTGAGTGGTAGGGGTGAAATGGGACTGGGCCCAAGACCTTGGGGTTGCAGGCCAAATGAAATACCTCGTTACTGTGGCAACTAGAAATGGGTCCACACCTTGAGCTTTCAGTGAAATGCACATCCAAAGGAGGCCTCAAGAGTAGCAACACTTTCTTGTTTGTCTGCTAGCAAATGTCCAGCAAAGCGTATAGATTTCAAAGTTCTGATCCAGTTTTCGATGTTTTTTACTCTGATTATGATCCACTTTGTTGTTATGGCTTCAAAAATCCAAACAGAATCCAAACCGTGCACTTTTCACTCATATCTCGCTCAGGGTGAGTCATTCTTGAAGCCCAGTATGGGAACTGAAAGTTTCATAACCCGTATTTGAGGAGGCGCTGTTTTATGTTTACAGTCTAATGGCTGTTAATCCCCAGTACAGAGAAGCTTCGCAATCCAAACGAAGAGCCAGATCAAACGAGCTCCTCCTCGTCCTGGTCAGGCCTCAGATTAGCTCCTGAGAACCAGCCGTCTCTGCTGATGTGGCGCTTGGTAGTAAATGTAGATTTCTAGTGGTGTTTTTCCGGTTTAGACAGATTTACTAAGAGAGGCAGTAATGACGGCCAGTGTGGCGCGACTGTTAATGCAAATGAGCACAGGTGCAACTTCATAATTAACATATAACCAGCACAACATGGCCATGTGTTTGGCTCCCATGCTTTTTGCATGAAGGTTCGTTTCCATGAGGTCAGAGGCAGTTTTTCCTTTGGATCTGGTTCAAATCGCAGCTCATTGGGTCAGAAGAATTCCTTTTTCTAGTTAGTAACACAAAATAATGACGTGGAAAAAAATGATTGCTTGTTGAAGAGGAACTTAATCACTTCTGTATTGATTATTTGTATAATTCACTACTTGTGAGAAAATAAGACATTATTTTGGCAAAATACCTGAAACATTTAAGAAATTAAGTCGTTATTTTTTACTTTCTATTTTGAAACATGTGCTCATTTTTGGCCAAATGCAGTTATATTGTAAATAGCAATATTGTAAAATCCCTGTTTAAGGTGGCTGTGCGTCTTGCTGGTATAGAAGCGGTTGTAGCTCATGGTGAGTGTGTCCTGCTCCATGCAGAGCATTAAAGGATGACCTACCACAGCACACATGGCGCGTTAATGCCAGCGAAGTCATGAAATAACGGGTAGTTTTATTAAAGCAGGACCAGAGCAGTTTTGTCTTAAGACACTTTCATAGTCTTGTAAAGTGTACCAGAAGTACACTGGAGCCTATCCCAGCGGTCATCGGCGGGAGGCAGGATACACCCTGGACAGGTCGCCAGTCCATCGCAGGGCAGACAGACAGACACTCACACCCAGGGGCAACGTAGCACATCCAGTTGGCCTTTTAGACTGTGGGAGGAACCCGGAGGAAACCCACGCAGAGAACATGCAAACTCCACACAGAGAGGACCCCGGTCACCCGGCCGGGGAATCGAACCAGGCCCCCCTTGCTGTGAGGCGACAGCGCTACCCACCGCACCACCACGTAAATAAACAGAGTCCCAAAAACTATGTTTCATTGCAAATAGTAGAAAGACTGGGCTCCAGGCTTGTTTCAGAGAAGCTGGGGGGGACGTGATCACCCCTGTGTTACAGCACTTCTTCTTTTACCAGCACCCTGTAAGCGTTTGGGAACTGAGGAGACGCTGCCGTAGTTCTGAAAGTAAAATGTTTCCCTTTCTTGTTTGATTCAGGATTTCAGCTGCTCAACGTTTCGGTGACTCCTTTGTATTTTTCATTTGATGATGCGCCAGTTGCTTTCAGTGAGTGACCAGTCTGGACTGCAGGCAGGTCAGTTTAGCACCCGGACTCTTTTAATACGGAGCAGTGCTGCTGTAATACAGTCAGAATGTGGTTTGACATCGTCTTGTTGAAATAATCAAGGCCTTCCCTGAAAAAGACGTCGTCTGGACGGCAGCAGATGTTGATAAAACATGTTTATATCATTCAGCTTTAATTGCATTCTGAGTTTATTTACATTTTGCACCCAAACGTATGGAAGTGGGGTTGTTTTACTGCATACTTGGTATCTAAACCTACATTTTTGGGTGATATGGATCCTATAAAGATGAGAAAACAGACAAAACATTCACGTCCATTTAAACCTCAAATAAAATGAGACTAAAGTGTGTATAATGAAAAGAAACCCTCACAGTATCAGCTGTTTTTCTCATTGTCGCAGTGTTTAGTGCCACACAGACGAAGCAGACTGCAGTCTGTAATTAATGTTCGCACACATGCTGCACAACGTAAAGGCAATAATGAGATTAACTAATTTAATGATGGCACTGAAATGTGTAATGTATCTAATTATCCCATGAATTTTCTCGTCTCATTAACTGTGCTGGTTCTTAATGATGGTCTGTTTGTGATTTTATGGTAAAGGCGGTGTATAAAATGTGGGTATTTGACAGGAAGACGGGGAAAGCCTTTCTCCGCTGTGTGAAGCCTGCAGAACATGCCGATATACCAGTGAAACTGATCTGCTGGGTGGGCGGCATCAGAAATGAGCTCGGACGTCGACCTCCGTCGGTCTCGTGTGCTCGGACAGGAGAAGAGTGGGAAAAGACTGAGAAGCCTGTGTTGTGTAACAGACCCGGAGTCTTATATGGGTGTTCTGGCGTGTGTTTGGTTGTTTGTGTCGAGCGGCGTGTTTTCTTTGGCTTCTCAGCCTCGTTCGCTCTGAGCTGTTCTTCGTAACTCTCTTGATTATGTCTGCGTTTATTATTTTGCGCGTATTGTTTTTTTAACAAACGAGCCCGATGCTTTAAAGACTCC
This sequence comes from Pygocentrus nattereri, assembly GCF_015220715.1. Lineage (NCBI taxonomy): Eukaryota > Metazoa > Chordata > Actinopteri > Characiformes > Serrasalmidae > Pygocentrus > Pygocentrus nattereri. Next base: position 46,246,827 of record NC_051219.1, on the reverse strand, counting down.
CGGAAACACGGTGTGTTCATGAAATGCCCTGCTGGATTGATTTTGCTCTCCGTTCCACTCATTTGTGTTGGAGTGTTTAGCTCTCTGGGCAGTCAGCGGTCACCTTAGGGAGATTTTATAGTTCTCCTTTGGTCACTCCTTCAAACGGAGTTGACGTAAGGAATGAATTAAGCTCTGTGTGTCAGTAATGCAGGTCCATGATGAGGCTGCGCCGGACAGGGACTCTCTAACAGTAGAGAAAGCGCTGATCTGATGCCGGTGCGAGTTTGACAGATGCTGAAAATGCTTAACTGGAAATCTGTAATAAATCAAGCCTGAAAGATTATAATATAGCAGTATAATGTACCGTGCAGCGCAGCAGGTCACAGCAGTGGACACTTATATAATAGAACAAGGAGTAGCTTGCTAACCGTTAGAAACCTAGAAGTTTGGGATTTTTGGGTGAATCGCATTATTTCACATGTAAATGCAACAGAAATGTGATATCTTTATGAATTTGGGTCATTTCTGATCAAGGGCCGCCTAATTGAGTATTTTTTAATTACAGACATTTTGAAAACAAGTTTGCACCTCAGATCCCTTTTCAGAAACGGTCAGTCTGGAGTGTCTGTGAGCGGAAAGGGCAGTAAATTTGATGGGGGTTCATTCTGTTGGGTATTATGAGTAAAAATAAAGACGAACATGGTTTTATTGATCTTCTGTCCTCTTGGATTCCTAAAACTCTGACACACAGCAGGACAGGCTTTATTTTTGATTACACATATTTAATATCTGGTATTTTTTATACTGGAATGTAAACCGACAGCCCTTTGTTTATAATACGAAGGCTGAAGCAGAGCTGTAGTGTAACAGTAGCGAGTGGGTTTGGGTGGTTGTGGCGCTGATCTCTGGCTGATGGACGGTCACAGGTGGATGAAATCCCTCTGGATGGTGGGTCAGAGTCTGACGATGATCTGATTGTGAATCATGTCGCTGTTTTAACCCTTTGTTGCAATATGAAGGCCAAACAGCAGAGCAGTAATATGAGGATGTTGGGGGATTTTCTGAGCTGAATTACTCACCGATGCTGACGTCACCGCTCCAAGACGCTTGCTGGATGGGGGCAGGTCTGCTGAAAGTCCTGATACGAGGATCATGTTTGTATCTTAAACCGTTCTGAAATTGGGAAGGGTAGAAGTGACCCACTGTTTGGACCTCAATTAAAATAGCTCATAGTCATTTTTAAAGGAAAGACAAATGAATTAGACTTGGTATAAGATGAAAGTTTCAGTATCAGTACTGGAGAAGAATCTGAGGTATCCCTCCCTGTCCATAACAGGATGTTGGTGCTCACTGTTCTGTCACCAAAACAGACAGAAGGCGACATAATCTTTGCCCAGTGTGCACACAGCAAGTCCAGATTAGCAGCATGATGACCGCATGGGCATCACTTCAAGGTGTCCCTGTCAGGGCTGCCAGCTGGGCTTTGCCTCACACCAGTGTGAATATTTACCACCTAGATGTCACTGAGCTGTCTCGCACGTTGTGTCCTGAGAGTTGGTGAAGAGCAGAGAGGTCTGCACGTCTCTGTTTCTGGCTTGTCTGGTGTAATGTGAGGCCACAGTTAACTCACAGTAGCTGTGAGCAGAATGGCAGCTTCAATTTGAAGATAACGTCCTGAGCACTGCGGTAACACTGACGTGGTGGTGGTGACTTAGTGTGTCATGCTGGTACGAGTGGATCAGACACACCACCACCACGTCAGTGCTACTGCAGTGCTGAGAATGACCCACCACCCAAACAGCACCTGCTCTGTGAGGGTCCATGGGGGTCCTGACCACTGAAGAACAGGGTAACAGAGTATCAGAGAAACAGATGGACTACAGTCTGTAACTGTAGATCTACAGAGAGCAGCTATACGGTCAGTGGGCGACACACGGACATCGTCAGATCGACATCTACCCTGATGTAATGCAGCTTTTCCCTTTCTTGTTTGTTTTAGATGTTTTCATTGTCTTCAGTCAGTGAAGTGTCTGCTGAAGGAGGTTTGTGACTAACTTGGCCAGTGAAGAATGTTCCACAGAGCCAAAAGAGCAGAAAACGGGTCATTCATGGTGGCAAAATATAAGATCACGGTGCTCAGTATGCATCATAACATTTTATTTCTATGGTATTGATATAGATATTGCCATATTGATATGGCAAAAAAGAAGAACCTGTGGTCCCATGTTTAACTGTGAATGCAGTGGTTTTTATCCAAAACAAAAAGATTTGATTTGGCACTGAGCTCAATCCGATTAAACGGGACTAATTGTGGTATTTTTCTGGTGAATCATGTCGTTAGTGCTCTTTATACAGACAATATCACCAGTGTGCTCGGAGGAGGAGTATATTGTGACGCGTATGCCTAAGTGGGTGATATAGCCATACATTTACATCACAGCGCAGTTAATATGCGTGCTGCTGACTGGAGATCAGACTGAGCTAGTTTACTTCAGACTGCTTCTTACTGCGCGGTGTGAACGGTCTGTTCAGCAGCCTCAGCAGGTGGCGCTTCGCTTCTCAGAAGACTCGTTGTCTAAATACACGACTGTATCGCCGCTGTGTAGTACTGTGTCCCTTACTGTCACTCCAGTCATACAAAGACCGTTTCAGAAGCACCAGCTAGCCTCACTGGCTGTCTGTGCCTCATCTATTGCTGCTGCTCTTCTTCTCACTAGCCTGTAATAAATCTGACCACCACTCAGTCATGTGGTGAGAGAGCCCAGCCTGCGTCCACAGGTGCTGTGGTGCGATGGGAGATACAAAACACAGATACTCTGCCAGGGCACGCAAAGTTCTGGGTTCGGATTTCGGTGCCGCACCGTTCTGCTCAGTGGAAAAACCCATTAAATGCAAATTCCACTTACTCAACATGACAAAAAAAACCCTGGAAACCAGCAGGAACTGAAAATGGCCAGATAACTCACCTACCCAAGAGTCACCAGGGAAGATTCCCTCTACATGATCCAGGGCTCATCAAAGCTAAAGAATCTGCAACCAAGCACTGACCATGATTTTCAGATTACTTTCCAATTACTTGTATTCCCTCGGAAAAAGGGGGCTATTATAAAAAGAGCTTTGATTTCTGAATGTGTCCCCCAATAGAAATGAAAATGCCCTTTAATTAAGCCACTTAAACCTCAGTTAACATCAATATCATGTCACTGTCCGATTATTTATGGACCGAACCTACGCATTATGAGTGGGCAGTGTTGAGACTGGGACAGCTGCTGCTGTCTGAAGGCCTGATTGGACAGCGTTTTATCAAATTACATGGAAATTCTTCCACACCCACTCGGGAGCTGTGATTTCGCTCGGTTCTTTGAGAAACCCATGGTTTTAATGTGAAACCAGCTGATTTCGTTCAAGTATTACAGTCTTTCTGTGAATATACAGTACAGAGAAGAGTCGGAGAGTCTCTGTTGGGTATGATTGTGTATATTATACATCTGGACATGAAGAACCTTCATGAGCTCCTCTGTCCAAACTTGCACTCTTATGTAATCTCAGTTGGAAGAAGCATTTGTTTCTCGGTGTGTAAGTGGCAGTATCAGCTGCATTGTTGGAGAAGCAACAGCTGCAATTCCCTTGATGTGACTCTTCCCCTTTTTTCTTCCTTCTTTCCAGCTGAAATGTAGGCGTGCAAAGGCCTTTTTAGGGTTTTGTAATATTCTAAAGGGCTTGTTTTCCTGTTTTTCCCTGGTTTGTATAATATTGAGAAAAGTGCATCTCTAATACGTTTGGCCTTTGGAAAGTAAACCGGTGGCTTCTTACTGTCCTTCTCATCTTTCCTCCATCTACTTCACTGCCCTGTGTCTCCGGCTCTGGGTCATGGCACCAGATTCAGCTTTAAATCCCAACGATATGAGAACCTTTGCTCAGGATCAAGATCCTTCTTCTGTCTTCAACTGTTTATTTTGTGCCCTCATGGAAATGCACCCACATACACACTGACAAACACACGCAGCCATAAACTCAATCCCAGTGAAATCAATTTTCATATTCTCTGGCTTATTAAGCGATCTCCTTCAATAAGTCATGGCAACAGACTGTGAAACAAGGCGGAGCCTTCAAAGGGCAAGAGGTTCCAGAGCCATATGACTGAGACAGATGACATCTCCATCACAGATGCTCCATCACTGACACTGTCGAGGATCAACAGCAGGTAATCTGTTAATAAAGTCGGACCCTAAATTCTGTAAGAGTGTGGAGGCTGAACTTCCAGCTGATGCCACATTTGTGTTCATAATTAGAAGAGATTATTTAAAAATTCTGCAAAGGTTCTTGCTTTGTATACAGTCACAAGAGAAGACACAATTGTAGAAATATTTTGTTGTTTTGCTGTTTTACTCTCAATCAATGCCACATTTGTGTTTGTCATTACAGCCCCATTTCCAAAATAGTTGGGATGCTATACAACATATAAATAAAAACAAAATGCAATGATGTGCGAATCATTTAAACCCTGTAGTTCATTGAAACTAGTACAAAGCCAACATATCAAATGTTGAAACTGAGATATTTTGTTGTTGTTTGTTTGTTTGTTTTCTTTTCTTTTTTTAAATATATGCCTCTTTTGAATTTGATGCCAAAAACGTTCCAAAAAAGTTGGCACAGGGGCTAAAAAAAGCCTGGTGTTTGAATGGCAACCGGTGAGTATACTCAATCACATTAAAGAGCATCTCAGAGGGGCGGAGTCTTTCAGAAGTAAAGAGGAGGAGGGGTCACCACTCTGTGAAAGACTGGACCATCAAATAGAGCAACAACTCAAGAAGAACGTTCCTCAACATAAAACAGCAAAGAGCTTCTGCTTTTCATCGTCTACGGTGCAGAACATCATTAAAGACTCAGAGAATCTGGAGAAATCTCTGTCTGTGAGGGACGAGGCTGAACACCAGTATCTGCTGGCCGTGATCTTTGGGCCCTCAGGCAGCACTGCATTAAAAACAGACATGATTCTGTAGTGGAAATCACTGCATGGGCTCAGAAACACTTCAGTTATCAGTGCTCAGTTCTAAAGCCAGTATTCATGATGGTTTAGGGGGCATTAGTGCTCATGGCCTGGGTGATGTGCTCATCTGTGAAGGCTCCATTAAAGCTGAATGATATAAACATGTTTTATCAACATCTGCTGCCGTCCAGACGACGTCTTTTTCAGGGAAGGCCTGGATTATTTCAGTAAGACGATGTAAAACCACATTCTGCATGAATTACAGCAGCACTGCTCCGTATTAAGAGTCCAGGTGCTAAACTGACCTGCCTGCAGTCCAGACCGGTCACCACTGAGAACATTTGGCGCATTGTGTAAGGAATAATATGACAAAGGAGCCCCGGAAACTGATGATCAGCTGAAATCCTGAATCAAACAAGAACAGAAAACATTTCAGTTTCAGAGCTGCAGCAGCGTCTCCTCAGTTCCCAAACACTGACCGAGCTGTTAAAGAAGAGGTGATGAAACAGCGGTAAACAGACCCCGTCCTGACTTTTTTTAAACAAGTTGCATTGTTTCAATGTTGGCATTATATTCAATATATATATAGAATTTCTCAGTTTTAGTATTTGATTTGTCGTCTTTGTGCTATTTTTAATTAAATATAAGGTTTACATGATTTGCACATCATTGCACTGTTTTCATTTACATTTTTTGCAGCGTCCCAGTGTTTTTGGAAGTGGGGTTGTAAAAGATGAAATATTATGTCGTGATTTGAATTTGATCTCAAGACACATGATTGAGCCCTGTATTATGAACGTGGTCTGGTCTGTAGTGCTGGATAGAGTCCGTTAAATCAAGCAGTTGGCAGAGTAAACAAGCTGGCACAGTTCTGCTCGACCGTTTAACCACTTACTGCAGATTAAATGTACCAGAGTTTTAGTTTCATTTGCATGGACCCCAACATTCTTTACAAGGCCAAAACTCTACATTATAACCGAAAATGCCAGTGATTTTACTAAGAGAAGGAGTAAATAAACAAAGCATCTAAAAATCATGTGGCATAGAAAGAGAATAAAATAATAATTTGCATAATATCAGCAGTTGTTCAGTTATATCAGTTACTACGTATGTAACTGTATATTACGCCGTTTTATTTGAAAAGTGTATCAGAAAGACAGAAGTCTGTCCTGCTAAGGGTTAATATGTAAGAATGTTGATCTCTCCTGCCCAGGTTGTGTTTTGTTGCTCTGGATTTGCATTGTTCAGTGCTAATTCAGCCCTGACCACCTCCCACCCACTGTGGCTACAAACCATAGGCGAGTTTGAACTGGTTTGGGTGGTTTTGCTACTTTTACCTTCCACCACTCGGCGTATGTGCCGACACTGCACTTTTGTTACAAACGCTGGTCCAAGTCGTGCTTTGCGCTCACTCACATATCCTGAAATGCATTTCCACAGTACGGCTTCAAAGGTTAAATTAAAGGAGCTGAAATTCTTAAATGAGGTTACATGAATAGCTTAGTCAGCATGTCTGAATATGTAAGGAGAGAAATGAATGTCTTCCTGTTGCAGGGTGAAGAGTTTTTGTCAGGGAATGACTGGATTAGTAAACAACCTTTAATGAAATTAAAGTAAACCCCAGAGTAAACAGCCTGCGCTGTGTGAGTATACTGTGAAATCTGGGGTCACACCTCGACTTTAATTCAACTTATTAATCCACTAACGGGGAAATTTCATCTCCACATTTGACCCACCCGTTTCAATGGAACTCCAAATACACATTAGAGAACACACACACTAGGGGGCAGTGAGCACTCTTGCCCGGAGTGGTGGGCAGCCCTATCCGCAGCGCCCGGGGAGCAGTTGGGGGTTAGTTGTCTTGCTCAAGCGCACTTCAGTCACGTACTCTCAGCTCTGGTGGTCGAACCGGCGACCTTCCGGTCACAGGGCTGGTTCCATAACCATTAAAGCTGTTAAAGGACAGTTGAAGGTGGGATTATCAATATTGAAGTCCGTTGTTTGTAATATTCTTCTCACATTCTGGCAGCTGTGAATAAATATATGCCAAGGGGAAAAAGTCCAGTCACTTTGGCTGCATCAGACTCTTTTGACGGGAAAGAACAAACAGTGTAGACGACCCCAGCATTCATCCAATCAGGAGGAATGTTTACTTTTCTGTCAATCATGTCGTGCGTTCACTGCGCATACAAAATAGGTTTAGCTGTCTAACCAGAATCCTGAGTTTTGCTACAGTGTCTATAGATAATAGCAGATAAATAACTGCTAACGTTATGATCTACACTGTCTGTGTTTACATGAAAAGATTTTTGCCAATCCGATTGAACACGTTCCAATTACAGATTAAGACTGAGGTGTTTATACTCACTCTACTCAACAACCTGATGGAAAATCTCTGTTTACATGTGAACTACAACGACTTACTGTAAACATTACCCTGACAGCGAACATCACATGAGGTCCAGTCAGAGTGAGATGAGCAGCAGTGAGCAGTGATTGTGTTTTTAACTGCTTTAAAATGACGTCAGACTCAGGAAAACGTCCTTCACACGTCCTTATTAAAGAAGGCCGAGAGGAAGACGTCGTGCTCTGAGACGCATAAGCTGGACGTCCGTCCCACCGCCGTCTTTTAAAGACCAGAGCATGAACTTCGTCTCCTCTGCAGACCAGTTTCTGCTCCGCCGTGTTGAACGGTATAAACTCTCACTGTGACGCGACGCTCATGCAGAACGGACTGAAACTTTCCGATAGGGAATGTAATCGGATACAGGCATTTACACGGATATTATTCTTCTATTTAATGGATTATTTACATGATTACCCACCTCGATCAGTCGGATAGAAACAGTATTCTGAATGGCCTCAATCAGACTAGACTATTCTGACTGAGGTGTTTACATGGACGTATTATATTCTTGAGCTATTATTAGAATTATTATTAGGCTGCATGTAAACGTGGCTTGTGTCTCAGTGGAACAGAGAAGGAGAGAAATTGAAAATAAAATGACTGATCTAGAGCAGCCTAACCTCAGTTTGGCTCTCCATCACTGGAGAAGGTAAGGAATTTAAAGGGTGTGGAGTGACGCTGGCTTTGCTCTGATCTGATCAGACGCCTTCTGAGGCTCACGAAGTGGACTCGGGGCTTCAGTGAGCTCAGGTTGACATGAGTGACATTTGGACTAGCTAGCTTTTTAGTTGAGTAAAGTTAGCTGGCTAATAAGCCCGGTCAGTGTCCAGTAATCGCACCATTTGACAGTCGATTAGAACATTAGCACTGACGTTTAGGCATTGCAGTTTATGGCTGTTGAGTCTCAAAACGACGAGCTTCAGCTAACTTCCAAAATCAACGTCCCCACCTTTAACGGCCATGCGACAGCAGCACTGATCACATGGATGGATTTTAAAACACTTCTGGGTTCTGAAATACGCTGCGTCACCACAGTACATCGGATCTAAGGGAGGCTGGGTTGCAGGACTGAGCACAGACTGCTCCAAGACTCAAAAGGTCATGGATGTGTGCTTCAGGGGTTTCTTGGTATGTAGGTGGGCTGTGGTGCTATGACACCAGCGAAGAGAAGCTTTCGAGCCACATGGAAATAATTGACGGGGAGCTTATTATTTGCTTTAAACATCCAAATTGATAATGTAGAGAGAAGCTGGCCAGGCCTATTTGCGGTGGCACATGGGATATATAAGTATATGATTTTATTCTGGAGAACCACATAGCATAGCTGCATTACCCAAAACCAACAAACAGGCACAGCGCTGTCTCCTGAAACCATTTCCTTCTGCTTGGGTTGGATGGAACCAACTAGAATCAACTCCATTTGATTGTTTTGAGGATGTGTTCTCATGGAACAATCTGAGACCCACACAGTTGTGTTACACACATGGAATACATACAGCAAGCCACTTCCTCCTTTAAGAGATGAAATTTCAGGAATTGGCTTCTGACCTTCAGCGTAACGAGGAGTGTTCAGTCGCAGGTTTAATATCCACGCCTGCATCATTTAGTATTATTTTATATTGCAAATGCATAATTATATTAGACAAATCACTCACAGAGCAGAGTGTACTCATAACAGAGATGATGTAACGTGTGTTTTTGGAATGCAGGGGCTTTTGTGTGGAAATTACTAGAAGGGTAGAGTTGGAATTGTGTGACCTGCTCTCTTGTAGAAGCCTAATTATTGAAAATCCCCAGGGTGCGGACTGAGTGTTGGTTAAAATGAACAGTTCTGATTTTGGAGACTGCGACCAAAACTTCTCTAATTTCAGAAACTCCCCATCTCCAAACAGGCAAAAGTCCTGTTTCCTCTACAGTGATCTGCATTATTACCTGATAACCAGCGTCTGAGGACATTTCCCAGTGCAGTCGTGGCCGTTCATGATCAGGAGTCCAAAGAATGGCATATTTACGCTGTTTTCTGCCACCAAACATGTTCCTATATAATCCACTGATGGGCGATTCAGCAGTGCGTGGTTTCTTCACGTCGTGCCTAATAGCACCCTTCCCTGTGGTAAAATCACTGTAATGCACAGCTTAAAGTGGCTTATTTCTTTATGGTGTAGTAGCTGTTGTGTGTGTGTGTGTGTGTGTGTGTGTGTGTGTTTGTGTGTGTGTGTGTGTGTGTGTGTGTGTGTGTATATACTGCTCAGAAAAATAAAGGGAACACAAACAACCTCCAACAATATAAACAGTATAACTCCAAGTAAATCAAACTTCTGTGAAATCAAACTGTCCACTTAGGAAGCAACACTGACCATCAGTTTCACAGCTGTTGTGCAAATGGAACAGACAACAGGTGGAAATTACTGGCGATTAGCAAGACTCACTCAATAAAGGAGTGGTTCTGCAGGTGGGACCACAGACCACTTCTCAGTGCCTTTCTGCTTTCTGGCTGATGTTTTGGTCACTTTTGAATGTTGGTGGTCTTTCACACTCGTGGTAGCAGGAGACGGACTCTACAACCCACACAAGTGGCTCAGGTAGTGCAGCTCATCCAGGATGGCACATCAATGCGAGCTGTGGCAAGAAGGTTTGCTGTGTCTGTCAGCGTCGTGTCCAGAGGCTGGAGGCGCCACCAGGAGACAGGCCAGTACACCAGGAGACGTGGAGGAGGCCGTAGGAGGGCAACAACCCAGCAGCAGGACCGCTACCTCCGCCTTTGTGCAAGGAGGAACAGGAGGAGCTGCCAGAGCCCTGCAGAATGACCTCCAGCAGGCCACAAATGTGCATGTGTCTGCACAAACGGTTAGAAACCGACTCCATGAGGACGGTATGAGGGCCCCACGTCCACAGATGGGGGTTGTGCTCACAGCCCAACACCGTGCAGGATGCTTGGCATTTGCCAGAGAACACCAGGATTGGCAAATTGGCCACTGGCGCCCTGTGATCTTCACAGATGAAAGCAGGTTCACACTGAGCACATGTGACAGACGTGACAGAGTCTGGAGACGCCGTGGAGAGCGATCTGCTGCCTGCAACATCCTTCAGCATGACCGGTTTGGCAGTGGGTCAGTAATGGTGTGGGGTGGCATTTCTTTGGAGGGCCGCTCAGCCCTCCATGTCCTCGCCAGAGGTAGCCTGACTGCCATTAGGTACCGAGATGAGATCCTCAGACCCCTTGTGAGACCATATGCTGGTGCACTTGGCCCTGGGTTCCTCCTAAAGCAGGACAATGCTAGACCTCATGTGGCTGGAGTGTGTCAGCAGTTCCTGCAAGATGAAGGCATTGAAGCTATGGACCGGCCCGCCCGTTCCCCAGACCTGAATCCGATTGAGCACATCTGGGACATCATGTCTCGCTCCAGCCACCAACGCCACGTTGCACCACAGACTGTCCAGGAGTTGGCGGATGCTTTAGTCCAGGTCTGGGAGGAGATCCCTCAGGAGACCAGCCGTCACCTCATCAGGAGCTGCCCAGGCGTTGTAGGGAGGTCATACAGGCACGTGGAGGCCACACACAACACTGAGCCTCATTCTGACTTGTTTTAAGGACATCACATCAAAGTTGGATCAGCCTGTCGTGTGTTTTTCCACTTTAATTGTGTGTGTGACTCCAAATCCAGGACTCCACTGGTTAATAAGTTTGATCTCCATTGATGATTTTTGTGATTTTGTTGTCAGCACATTCAACTTTGTACAGAACAGTTTTCAATGAGAATATTTCATTCATTCAGATCTAGGATGAGTTATTGGAGTGTTCCCTTTATTTTTTTGAGCAGTGTGTATATATAATATGTTACACTAGATTAAACTAGACTGCACTGCTATATATGTGCTATATATTTAATAATTATATAGGGTGTTCAGAGAAACGTTGTAGCTGTCTGATGTGAAAAACTTGCGTATTTTGAGTTGTGAGCTACAGTTTCTCTGCAGGCTGTATAGGATTTTAGTCAACGTTCTTATAAACAGCATAAACCGGTCATAAATATGTTTGGTCACTTATAGTAAGTGTGTGCAGTTGTCCCACCTTACAGCCCAGAACTGCAGTGTCTGGCTGCGTTAAGGCCTCATTCTGCCAGATGAGCAGCTGTTGTCTGCAGGTGTGAGTTTACAGCAACCAACACCAGGTTGGAAACTTATCAAATGTTGGTGGGGGGAAAAAAAAAGAGAGAAATTTCCACATAGCAGTATTTTTTCTGCCATATCCTGTTCTGTAATCTGTGAACTTTCGGTTTTTATTTTTATTTTATTTTCCTTCCACTTATACACTGGATACATAGTTTTGCACAGATGTCATCAGAATTCTGCTTGATGAGGGGAAGTTCATCTCTACAGCTTTGTTTGTTCAGCTATTACTGCTCTCTTTCCTCACCCCTGCCCACCCCCACCCCCCCCCCTCCCCCTGACATACCAGTTTAGGTCTCTGTGGGCAGAATGCAAAGATTTGCTCTCCGTGGACTCCATCACTTCAACAGAGTTTGAGTTCTGATTCTATAAACGAACTTAAAGTCCAAGATTAGCCTTAATTTTAAAGTAGCTGGAGGCTTGCGGTGCGTTTCCTCCTCAGGCCAAACTTCCCTCAAACTCTCGAAAGTGAATGACTTTTATTTTTGTGTGAAAAACACAGGCAGAGCTTTACCAGCTATACCATCTTTATATTCAAATATCCTCCCTGTAGCTCGAAGGGAGAGGACGGCTCTGTTTCTGCGGTGTTTAGGGTTTCACACCAGTTTAGTCCGGCGCAGTTCGGCTCCCATAAATAATGTAGGCCTGTATTTACTGTGCAGTGTGCAGGGTAATTGTATGACCCAAGGGGGAGAGAACGAGAGAGAAAGAAAGAGATGCAGAGGGGAAAACAAGCAGACCGCAGTTAGCTGGAAATAAAATCCTGCTCAAATGGTTCTGGGAAACGGAGCGCTAGTTCCGAGATGTTCCTACAACATGTCTTGAAGGCCCAAAAAAAGGCCACAAATCTGGCGTGTGCTTTGATGTAGCATGTTATTTGCATTTTCTTGTTTTATTGGCCACGTCTACCGGCTCACTCCAGTTTCAGTTCAGCTTTTGAAAGGAGGCCTGCAAAATTCACTACATGCAAAATTCACATTTGACCTACAGCTCATTGTTGGAGGAGCGGTGGATGGTGGGGAGAGTGGCCTGTTGATGGATGCACTAATATTCAGTGCCCCACAGACACTCTGGCCTGTCCCTTTTAAACAGAGGTGTCATTTTAACTGCCCATTCCTCTGGATTAGCACCAAGGCTAGTTACCAGCCCAGTTCCATTAGGAGTTCACTATAGCCTGGCCGGACTGTGGCTTGATCATGTGGGCATGTGGCCTCATGGCTTGATCAACACGTGGCGCAGTACTGCAGTCCGCAGTCATATACATGCATCGGCACAGCCCGTGGCGGCTCGTCCGGAGTTCATCATGTTGCCGATCATGTTCCCGCTCTGTTTGCCAGTTTCAGCTCTGAATGATTGTCATGAGGTTGAAATGCGTAACTGCCGACATTCATCCAGCACCCTCTGACATTTGGATTAGGAGTTTAGATGCAGACGTTTGTTCGATCTCCGCTTCCAGTTTTGTTCCTCAGTGACACTGAAGGCCTCGGCCTTTGTGAGGAGTGAAGCGAAGCGCTGAGGAGTCAGCGAGACGCACAAATGGAGCTTCTGTTGTGAGAAGAGACTCTTCAGCCCAACAACACGGCCTTTATCTGCAGCTCTGAGAGAGCCTGTTGCGATGGGATTGTGACTGTACAGTCAAGAATGACCCTCGCTTAGTCACCTTGATGACCATTGGTGTCTTTTTGGGGAGTTGTATTTTTACCCAGATTTTAGCCCCGATTCTCCGTCTGTCCGAGTCAGAGCTGGTCGGCTCTAGTCTGCAGAAGTTTGGGTCAGTCCGAGTTGACAGTTGGAGAGTCGAGTTAGGGTCGCGTTTCAGACCAGTCGGAGTTCATCAAACGCTTAATTTATTTTGTCCTGAGTCTGAGGGTAATCTAGCGTAAACTGGTCAACCACTTAATTTAAACAATTCCTGCAACAGCCAATGAAAACAGAGCACGAAAAAAGAAAATAAAGTCGGTTCGGGCTGTAAGAGTCGCGCGGCGAGTCGGTTCGGGCTGTAAGAGTCGCGCGGCGAGTCGGTTCGGGCTGTAAGAGTCGCGCGGCGAGTCGGTTCGGGCTGTAAGAGTCGCGCGGCGAGTCAGTTCGGGCTGTAAGAGTCGCGCGGCGAGTCGGTTCGGGCTTGTTGGAGTCATGCAGCGAGTCGGTTCGGGGGTTTTACCAGCTCATACCAAACGATCGTTGTTCTTCCCCAGTCAGAGCGACCTGTGAGCTCGTGCTGGTTTGATGATGTTTTTAATGGAGTTGTGTTCATGACTAGTTGTCAGTCTTATTTTGTCACATCTTGCCTTCCGCTTTTCTCTGGTATTTTCCCCAGGCTTTTATTTCTGCCTTTCTTCCTACTGAAAGTCAAAGACCAGGGTTTGTTGTTATTTGTCTTTCTTTCTGGGGGTCTTGTCGAATGGCCGGTTATTTGTGCTGGGTGGGAATGTTTGACAAGTACGGTCAGTTGGAACCTGAGGGTTTAAATGCACCATTGAGGTCGCAGAGGCCGTTTTGCTCTGCAGTGGACACCGCAGCATTGGAGGTCAGTGTGCCTCTTGATAAGAATTCTCAGCCTTGTTGTCCAGCATAACGAGCTGTCCAGACCGAATCCACAACCAGAAACATGCCTTAGACATCGGATCCGAGACACTGGGCCTGTATTGTATCTTTCCTTTGTTTTTGCTCCGTTTCCCTCGCTTTCTCCTTCTC
>NC_051219.1:46222584-46227584 GCF_015220715.1 Pygocentrus nattereri | reverse complement strand
CAAGAGAAGTAAATTAGTGTGAAACAGTGAGAAATACAAAATAGACCCGGCAAGGCTTTACTTAGGACTTGGCTCTAAAGCCTATATACTGATAACGGAGTCTGTTTATTGGGTCAACACAAACCAGAGCTATGATTCATGATGAACGACGGAGGAGTGAAAGAGAGAGGACGTGCTCAGAGATGAGTTGACAGGCTGAAATGAAAGATGGAGGGAAAGTTTTTAATCAGAGAGACGGAGAGTAAAAGCACACACAAGCCCAGTAAAGAGAAAAACGGCGAGTGTCCGGAGTTTAATAAATGAAAAAGAAAATTCTAGGGCCTTAAGGCGACGTTAGGTAGTAAGAAAGTAAATATACACTATACTGCCAAAAGTGTTCAGTCACCCTTTCAAATCACTGAGTTCAGGTGTTCCAGTCACTTCCATGGCCACAGGTGTATAAAGCCGAGCCCCTCGGCCTGCAGACTGCTTCTACAGACATTAGTGAAAGAATGGGTCGCTCTCAGGAGCTCAGAGAATTCCAGCGTGGTGCCGTGATCGGACACCACCTGTGCAGCAAGTCCAGTCGTGAAATTTCCTCACTACTAAATATTCCACAGTCCACTGTCAGTGGGATTATAACAAAGTGGAAGCGATTGGGAACAACAGCAGCTCAGCCACGAAGTGGTCGGCCACGTAAAATGACAGAGCGGTCAGCGGATGCTGAGGGGCATAGTGCGCAGAGGTCACCGACTTTCTGCAGAGTCAATCACTACAGACCTCCAAACTTCATGTGGCCTTCAGATCAGCTCAAGAACAGCGTAGAGAGCTTCATGGAATGGGTTTCCATGGCCGAGCAGCTGCATCCAAGCCTTACATCACCAAGCGCAATGCAAAGCGTGGAATGCAGTGGTGTAAAGCGCCGCCACTGGACTCTAGAGCAGTGGAGACGTGTTCTCTGGAGTGACCAATCACGCTTCTCCGTCTGGGAATCCGATGGACGAGTCTGGGTTTGGCGGTTGCCAGGAGACGGTACTTGTCTGACTGCATTGTGCCGAGTGTAAAGTTTGGTGGAGGGGGGATCATGGTGTGGGGGTGTTTTCAGGAGTTGGGCTCGGCCCCTTAGTTCCAGTGAAAGGAGCTCTTAAAGCTTCAGCACCAAGAGATTTTGGACAATTTCATGCTCCCAAATTTGTGGAACAGTTTGGGGACGACCCCTTCCTGTTCCAACATGACTGACCACCAGTGCACAAAGCAGGTCCATAAAGACGTGGATGAGCCAGTTTGGTGTGGAAGAACTCGACTGGCCTGCACAGAGTCCTGACCTCAACCCCATAGAACACCTTTGGGATGAATTAGAGCGGAGACTGTGAGCCAGGCCTTCTCGTCCAACACCAGCGTCTGACCTCACAAATGGGCTTCTGGAAGAACGGTCAGAAATTCCCATAAACACTCCTAACCCTTGTGGAAAGCCTTCCCAGAAGAGTTGAAGCTGTTATAGCTGCAAAGGGTGGGCCGACATCATATTAAACCCTATGGATTAAGCCAGGCGACCGAATACTTCTGGAAATATAGTGTATATCTCGATGCATTGTGGCACATTGGTCTAAAATTCAACTACAACCCCAATTCCAATTCTGTCTAAAATTTAAATAAATATAAATAAAAACAGAATGCAGTGAACAGTTTATAGAGGTTTTAGAACAACATGTGCTGCCATCCAGACGACGTCTTTTTCAGCGAAGGCCTTCATATTTTAGCTAATCCACGTACTGCATCCATCACAGCAGCATGGCTTCGCAGATGAACAGTGCTGACCTGCCTGCAGTCCAGACCTTTCACCAATAGAAAACATTTGGAAAAATCCAGCAGAGAACCTCCAGGACTGTGGAGCAGCTAGAATCCATCAATCAGACAAGAATGGGACAACATTCCTCTCCCAAAACTGCAGTAATCGTTCTCCTCACCTCCCAGACATTTACAGACTGTTGTTAAAGAAGAGGGGATGGTAGACGCGGCCCTGTCCCAGCTTTGTTGAGAAGTGTTGTTCCCGTCGAGTTCTAAATGAGTGTTTTTCATGAAAGGGTCAAATGTCCCACGTTCAGCATCTGATATGAGCTCTATGTTCTATTCTGAATGAAATATGGATCTATGAGATTTGCAAAACATTGCCTTCTGTTTTTATTTACATTTATTTACGTTTTACCCAGCGTCCCAGTCTTTTTTTGGAATTGAGATTTTTTTACAATGAATTATAATCAGTTATATTATTAACCCCATCAGGTCGATTCGGACTCCTGCTGACCGTATGGGCAGTGTTTCTTCAGAAGTATCCTGTGTTTGGAGTATTCAGGCTTCTTGTTCATGATTCCTTTGATTGTCTCCATCCTTCTTCAGGCCATCACCGTCTTCTTCTGCCCTCAGCTGATTCAGTTAATTGCTTCTTCTCATAATGTGTCCAAAATCTGAGAGCCTCAGTTTGGCTTCTTATGAGAGGTGAGGCTCGATTTGGTCGACGATCCATCTGTTTGTTTTCTTTGGCGTCTACGTTACTCTTAAGCATCTTTGCCATCGCCAGAGTTCAAAGGCATGAATGTCTTTCTGCTCCGCCTTTTCGCTCCAGCTTTTATATCCATACAGAGCTGCAGATCCGACCGCAGCCTGCACAGTTCTGATCCGCGTTTGATGGGTTCCGTGTGCCAATCTGGGTCATATTTCTTGCTAATAATTGTTGGTCCATGTAAGCAAAAGCTGCCCACCACATTTTCACCATCAGAGGGAAAACTGGCGTTTTTTCCGGTTGTCATGATGTTTGTTGTCCTTATATTGAGCTGAATTCCCATCTTTTCACTCTGTTCTGTAACGTTCCTCATGAGAGGTTTGAGGTCTTCCTGGTTTTCTGCTATGAATGCCGTGTCGTCTGCATGTTGAGGGCTGTTAATGTTTCTTCCATGAATTTTAAATCCTTGCTTTTCTTCAGAGGCATCCGCATTCATGCCGTCATGCTTTTTACACTTCATAGAGAACCACAGAAAAGGCCGCAGCCTGCACAGTCCTGGCTTTGTTTGTAGAGAAATGTTCAATAATTTATGCTGTCATTTTTTGGCAAAAATGTAATTCTTCAAACAAAAAAATTCCCAGAAAACTTAGCGTATTATTTTTGTTGGCTGTATTCCACTTCATACTGGGTAAACAGTTCTTCCAGTCATATTTGTGTGTTCTGTGTGTATTTATTATTTAATATTTTATAGTAAAACAAATGAAGTTTTGTGAAATTTGAGATTTCATGATGCGCTGAATCGTTTCCTGAATAATTGTAGTCATATTGTTGTGAGGTCAGAGATTTACACCCTCGCTATGCTTCCATGAATAGGTTTGTTTTCTATGTCCAAATAAAGATGCGCCCACAGCGCCATCTGAGGTTCATCATTGTTCATACACCGCTGCATCAGGTGAAAACTGCTCAGGGTCGTACTACAGAAACTTCTTAAGTCTAATCTGATCTGCTTAGTCTCCATGACGACTTCAGTCTGGACTGAGTTTAGTTCAGTAGCTATTCCAGAATAGCAGCTCCACCTTCATCATCTCATCATTAACTCCAGATCAGAAAACAGCGTCACACAAACATCCTAACTGGACTAAACCTCCTAAATCCTGTCCTAACTTCAGGATGAACCCCAGCAGGGTCCTGACTCCTGTTTAAGGCCCGTTTCTCTGGTTCTGAGGCGGCTGAGTCAGGCGGCGTAGTTCACTACCAGCATAATGAGCTCCATTTATTCCTACTGTAAAACGCGGCTTTCACTGGGAGACGTTTTTCTCTTCTAACTCTGCGTTTAAACATCTCAGACGCTGCCGACTCGAACTCCACCGCCCCTCTGATCACCTTCCTGTGTTAATGTAGATGATGGAGTATTACAGTGATGGCGACCTGTCCAGGGTGTATCCTGCCTTTCGCCCGAAGACTGCTGGGATAGGCTCCAGCATCCCCCCACGACCCTGACGGAGAAGCGGCTTAGAAAATGGATGGATGGATGGATGGAGGTGAATAATGAGGAGGCGGAGCTGAACGGGCGTCTGTTTATTAGGAGGAGGAACGTTAGTGCGCTCGGCTAAAGCGTTTGGGAAATGGAGACTGAAACTGGGAGCAGCAACGCTGATAAACAGCAGGGGGTGACTGATAAACAGCAGGGGGTGACTGATAAACAGCAGGGGGCGCTCTGATAAATTTTGTTTGACCTGTATCAGTAGCTAATGTTAGTTAGCTGTCTGGCTAACTCACTTGATTACTTTGATTACGTGTTCACGTTTCAGTGTGAGTATGGTCGGTTGCTAGGCAACAGACATGACATTGACTGTCGACTTTGATCATGTAAGTGAAGATTTCCTAACTGGAGATAAGAGGCTGTAAGATCAGATAACATTCCTAAATTAAGATCTTCTTATTAAATCCTTAAATCCCATCTTGACCCATCGGGTCTTAATCAGATCTTAAGCTAAGAGGAAACGATAGGAGGTGTCTGTAATTCGGCCCCTGATCCTTTGACCTCGTTCCCAGATCTTCCTAATGACCCACTGTGGATTTGTGGACAGATCATCAGGGTTTATTTATGACGCCAGTCGCTCCTCTGGAGCTCCAGCATGAAAGACCTGAGCAAAGCTTGGCTGATAGGGGTGGATTTTGGCTCTTTAACCTGCTGTGAAATAACGTCCCGCACTTTCTCAGCCTGTAGATTCAGGATGAAGCCAGACTGAGACCAGGTTTGCCTTCATACCGCTGCAGAACGGGGGTCTAGTTTGGACGTTAGTCCAGCAGAACTTCAGCAGCTGCTGAGGACTCTCCCGACGAGCCCGTTGTCCTGATAGGTGAGGGGAAGGAGGTGTGCAGGCTGCTAACTTTAGCGCTCTATACACAATGCTTTCTGCTTATTGTGCGCTTTTCTGCGTGCCGGATAGCGTTCCTCTCTCCGGAGCGCTGCCAAACAGCACGACACACATCAGCTTCCTGAAAAACAGTGGGGAAA
>NC_051219.1:46210084-46212584 GCF_015220715.1 Pygocentrus nattereri | reverse complement strand
GTGTGTGTGAGTGTGTGTGCGCACATGCTTCAGTATGCGACATGCTTCAGTATGAATCACACTCCATAATGTGATCGAGGGCTGTTGCGGGAAAACGCTGAGAAACGGAAAAGCTCAATGTCAGGAAGGAGTGTGTGTGTGTGTGTGTGTGTGTGTGTGTGTGTGTGTAGTAGTGGGGGGGGGGGTGGGCTCGGGGAGGGGCAGGGGGGCTCGGGGAGGGGCGGTGCTGTGGTGTGGAGCAGCTATGAGTGTGTGGGAAGAGTGAGCTGTAAAATGATTCCTCAGTGCTGGACGCAGCACTGAAGCTTTGCTGTTATTCAGGTTAAATGGCTTTAAATATTTGCCTTTTATTAATATTTCAGCCCCATGATCTTCATTAGAAACGCGTCCGTTCTGCGAACATAACTTGCACATTTTCGACACAGCAGTGTGCAAAGAACCTGTATTTATAGAATGAACACCCACACACACACACACACCCTCCTGATCACATTCCTGAGGACCGGGTACGACCTGTTGCGCTTTCCCAAAGAAGTGTCCACCAGGGTCCGCTAGAGAGCTCCTTATCAATGAGTAGATGCTGTGCTAGGCTGCAGGGGATGGAGCCCTCCGGGACGTGTTTTCTTCTGTTTTTGATTCTGTTGAGCTGAAATCAGTGCAGTGCTTCGCCTGTCAGTCGCGAGAGGAACGGCAGCCTTAGCGCTCGGTAGAGAACAGCTGCAGGCGCTTTCAGGCGTTTAAACTGAGAGGCGTCTGTTTCTAGTTCACACTGAACGAAGGAGCAGATGATGTATATTTGCATTCATACTTCATACATACGTCTATTCTTGATCTTTTATCTGGACATGTCATAGCCTCATGACCGTGTGTGTGGGCAGATCATGGCTTCCCCTCAGCACCCCCTGGTGGACATTGTATAACTGCAGCAAAGTGTTTGGGTGTTTAGTTCAGAACTTGTTCAGCGGTGAAGCTGCACAGAAAACTGTTCTCCTGTTTTAGCGTTACCTTCCGTCTGCAGCTGCACGGGTCTTGATGGGAATAGTAGGAACTCTTTTTTGGCTTAGAATTGAGATCATGGTTCTCACTCCCAGTTCTTCACCAACTTTGCAGAAGAACAATATGTATATTTGCTAAATACTTGCAATATATGTAAACAACAACTTGCAAACCTGTATCCAGGATCATTAAGATTCCCTCATTAGTCCCACAACAGGGAAATTTCAGCTCCGCGTTTAACCCATCAGTGCAGTGAAACACCACACACACACTAGTGAACGCACACACTAGGGGGGCAGTGAGCACACTTGCCCGGAGCGGTGGGCAGCCCTATCCACGGCACCTGGGGAGCAGTTGGGGGTTAGGTGTCTTGCTCAAGGACACCTCAGTCATGGACCGTCGGCTCTGGGGATCAAACCGGTGACCTTCCGGTCACAGGGCCAGATCACTGACCTCCAGCCCACGACAGCAACAAAATAACTGCAGTATCCTCTAAATAAAGATGCATATCCCTGGTTTCAGAACAAAACCTCGTATCTCCATAATGGAAACTTTACAGGAGAAGGAAAAAACCTCTACTTTTATAGTAAGTCAACAGGAAGCGGGAAAAACAGGTGGGCACTGGTTAATTAGATTAGTTTATGATTAGCAGTGGCAACAGCATCTGAGGGTGAGGACTGCACAGCGCTGTACAGCAAGAAGCTCAGTGGTGGTCAAGCCGGTCCAGAAGGCTGGTGAGCAGTGGCGCCTGATCAAGGCAGAAGAGGCAGCAGCATCAGACGCACAGGATGGGCAGCTGATCAGCTCGGCAGAGAAAGGAGAAGAAAAAAACAGAGTCAGTTCTGTAAAGAGTGGCTGACCACAGAGTCAGTTCTGTAAAGAGTGGCTGACCACAGAGTCAGTTCTGTAAAGAGTGGCTGACCACGGAGTCAGTTCTGTAAAGAGTGGCTGACCACGGAGTCAGTTCTGTAAAGAGTGACTGACCACAGAGTCAGTTCTGTAAAGAGTGGCTGACCACAGAGTCAGTTCTGTAAAGAGTGGCTGACCACAGAGTCAGTTCTGTAAAGAGTGGCTGACCACAGAGTCAGTTCTGTAGAGAGTGCCTGACCACAGAGTCAGTTCTGTAAAGAGTGGCTGACCACAGAGTTAGTTCTGTAAAGAGTGGCTGACCACAGAGTCAGTTCTGTAAAGAGTGACTGACCACAGAGTCAGTTCTGTAAAGAGTGGCTGACCACAGAGTCAGTTCTGTAAAGAGTGGCTGACCACAGAGTCAGTTCTGTAAAGAGTGGCTGACCACAGAGTCAGTTCTGTAGAGAGTGACTGACCACAGAGTCAGTTCTGTAGAGAGTGGCTGACCACAGAGTCAGTTCTGTAAAGAGTGGCTGACCACAGAGTCAGTTCTGTAGAGAGTGCCTGACCACAGAGTCAGTTCTGTAAAGAGTGGCTGACCACAGAGTCAGTTCTGTAAAGAGTGACTGACCACAGAGTCAGTTCTGTAAAGAGT
>NC_051219.1:46195084-46205084 GCF_015220715.1 Pygocentrus nattereri | reverse complement strand
CTTTCTCTCCCTCTATCTGTTCTTTTTCTCTCTCTCTCTCGCTCTCTCTCTCTCTCTCTCGTTTCCTCTCTTCACCTTGTTTGTTATTTCAGCAGAGGCTCAGGCTGCAAAGTGATATGAAGGCATCAAGTTGGAGAGAAAAAGCAGCAGTAGAATCAGAGAGGAGGAGGAGGAGGAGAGAGAGATAGCGAGAGAGAGAGCGAGAGAGCGAGGGAGCGAGCGAGAGAGCGAGAGAGAGAGAGCGAGCGAGAGAAAGAGGGGATTTCTGATTATGTAACACAGATAGTTTTGCTCTGGCCTTTTCTTTCTGTTGTCAGATCAGAGCTGATCTGGGTGAATTGTGTGTCCTTATCTTAATTAGCCTACGTGGGTTTCTTGCAAAACCTAGAAGAGGCAGGAAGTCTGTGTGTGGGTTTAATATTGTCACATCAAAAGACTTTTTATTCACATATTTGAACAACCATATTTAGTCAGAGTATTTTATATATAGTGGTTTTATATTTATACAGTGGTTCTCAGTGGTGACCAGTCTGGACTGCAGACAGGTCAGTTTAGCACCTGGACTCTTAATACGGAGCAGTGCTGCTGTAATACGTGCAGAATGTGGTTTAACATCGTCTTGCTGAAATAATCAAGGCCTTCCCTGAAAAAGACGTCGTCTGGACGGCAGCAGATGTTGATAAAACATGTTTATATCATTCAGCTTTAATGGAGCCTTCACAGATGAGCAGGTCACCCAGGCCATGTGCACTAATGCCCCCCTAAACCATCATGAATACTGGCTTTAGAACTGAGCACTGATAACAAGCTGAGTGGTCTTCAGCCCGGAGGACACAGTGTCCATGATTTCCATAAAGAATTTCAAATGTTGATCCGTCGGACCGTCGGACACTTTTCCACTTCCCCCCAGTCCATTGTAAATGAGCTCAGGCCCAGAGAAGGTGGCAGCGTTTCTGGATCCTGTTTATATTTGGGTTCTTCTTTGTGTTTTAGAGTTTAACAGCGTTTGTGGATGCAGTGATGAACTGTGTTCACAGTCAGTGGTTTTCAGAAGTGTTTCTGAGCCCATGCAGTGATTTCCACTACAGAATCATGTCTGTTTTTAATGCAGCGCTGCCTGAGGGCCCAAAGATCACGGCCAGCAGATACTGGTGTTCAGCCTCGTCCCTCACAGACAGAGATTTCTCCAGAGTCTTTTAATGATATTATGATATAATGATATTGATGGTGCAGTCTGGAGTAGTGAATCCCTCCTCACCTTTACTTCTGAAAGTATTTTAATATTTTATACTAACGCTGTTTCCTATCCCGCGTGATCCAGAGGAGGACGGGTTCCCCTTTTGGGTCTTGGTTCCTCTCAGTGTTTCTTCCTCTTCAGGCAGTTTTTCCTTGCCGCTGTTGCTATTGGCGGCGCTCATGGGGGCTCAGACCCAGACGTTTCTGTAAAGCTCCTTTGTGACTAAATCTGTTGTAAATAGCGCGACATAAATAAACTTTGACTCGGCGTTAAAAATCTATAATGTTATGAACTCCTGCCGAATCCGACCCAATGCCACTGATTTCAGTGCTGCCTCTTATAGTTTAAGCCAAAGATCTTTAAAGCGACGTGCATTTTGTTATAGTTATTTCGAGGAGAACCGTAGCTTTCCGCTTGCTGTTCCCATAATTCTCTCATGAGCTCTGTACAGCGTGGTCTGATGAAGGCGCCCTCGCCTGCCAGTGTTCATGATATTGCTGCTATTGCCAGCAGTGCTGGTTTTCGCTTTGCTTGTAAATGATGCTTCAAGCTCTACATACCTCAGTGATAAACAAACTCATGGCGGTTACAGTAACTGGAAATAACTTATTTCATCTAGAAAGCCGTCGATGGAGCTTGCCTGTAAAACCTGTACTTGAACAAGAGGATACAGACATGGCAACAGCAGGCAAACAGCTGGGCTTCGCCTTGGACAGCGTAACTATGAATACAGTTATTTATGCCCTTATTGCAGTTGGTCACTGATGATATCCACAGTATGTTTAGGAAAGAATACTCTCACATAATGTATTAATCACAATAACTATATTGCCATAATGCCCACCCTTCCTTTCTCCCCACATCCCTTCCAACACTTCTCCCTCTCTCTATCGAGGATGAGGAGGCCACTCCTCGGTCACGGCACGCTCGTACACTCGTCCAGATTGTTAATGGAACACTCAACACAGCCACACACAGCCCCGCTATTGATTTACGAACATGGATAAACACACATCCACATCCACACGCTGAGTAAATAAAGCTGATAATCTGGCTGCACTGTTCAGCGTTCACCAGAGACCGTGGAGCTGGGCCCTGTTTATTGTGCTGGAATTTTCCATTACACACCATCAGCTCTCAGGCTTCGGTGTGTTGGAGGGAGAATGGTGAGATGCAGAGCGTTCACCCCGGCTCTGGTGGGGCAAGGAGAGCTGGACCAGCCTGGCTGGGGGAAAGGAGGGGAGGGTTTAGCTAAATATAATCGCATCTGAAACTTTTCCTTTTAAACCAGCAGAACAAACGTCCCGAACGACTAACAGGCTGACCACTATCTCAGAACCAGTCGGTGTAAAGCCGCTGCACACGATGCTCGTGGGCTTTTGTTTCTAGCCGTATCTGAGCTCAGGACCATCTCTCTCTAACCTACTGGCAGAGATGCTTTCTCTAGATAGACGAAGCACTTCTGTGTCAGTCGCTCAGATCAGAGCGTCTGCTAAATGCTGGAAGTGTTCAGTGCAGGGGAATCCCGCTCAGCTCTGGAGACGCAACTGGAGACGTGTCCACCAACTAAACATTGTTAATTAACCCTAGTTGTGTTTCTTCATTAAAGTACGAGCCTCACGCTGCCTGACTCGTTTTCCTGCTTCCTTGCTTTCAGTACTTATTTACTCCAGAAACGGCAACAACGGAAACTGCCCAAGGTCGAGTAAACAGTCGTTACTCACTGCGAGGAACGGCATTTCAGTCGACTTCGCAGGACATTATTTGATCATTCAGACGTCTCACCGCTGCTCTCTGTAGGGGTTATAGCGCAGTCAGACGGTAGAACTTCCCTGAGATGCATGATGTAAGAGAGACGTAAAATATTCCTGGCCAGCGATTATGGAAATATTGTGGCGGCCTTATTGATGAGTTGAACCTGGTGCTCCTGGACTAGAACTGATGCCCCTTTTCTCCCATTTCGAGGGGCAGTTAGTAATGCAGCTCTCTGGAGCTACAGATCTAACGAGCAGCCTGGAATCTGATACCCCTCCAGTTAGCGCTGTGCGCCTTAATCACACTTAAAGCGACTGAGCAGGTAAGTAGGCCCAGACACACTGACTCGTGTTGTTCCGGCAGTTTGACTCCGTTATCTATAAAGAGATGAAGGTATGTGGAGTGGAGGAAAACCGTGGCAGAATCTTTAGACATGAACACCGTCTGTGCTCTTGTGCATTTTTAGAAATCCCAGCGTGTCGTAAAGTGTAAGAAACCACATAAGCAAGTTGAGATTAAGCTTAATACGGATAATTAGTGGACATAAGCTTCTGTTACTCGTTAGCTGCATAAGCCTCGTAGCTCCGGGTAAAACACCCAACATGCTTTGAGCTCAGTGCTGATGTCATGTGAGGAGAGAATCACCATCGTTAGGAGTGACCTCATGTCCAATGGCTTCATGGGTAACCATCAGTAGGGACTGCCAGCTGCACAGACTGGCCAGACAAGGGCAGCAGCAGATTTCACGAAAAATACGAGAGGCTTTTGTGTGACTGTCAGAGCTCATCCCGTCCAGACTGCCCCGTATTTCTTAGGCCTTCGCTCGTCAGTGATACTGAAGTACTGGCCCTTGAGGGAAAGTGAGAGACAGTTGGAGAGAGAGTGATTAGAGAGAGAGAGAGAGAGAGAGAGAGAGAGAGAGAGACAGTTGGAGAGAGAGTGATAGAGAGAGAGAGAGACAGTTGGAGAGAGAGTGATTAGAGAGAGAGAGAGAGAGAGACAGTTGGAGAGAGAGTGATTAGAGAGAGAGAGAGAGAGAGAGACAGTTGGAGAGAGAGTGATTAGAGAGAGAGAGAGAGACAGTTGGAGAGAGAGTGATTAGAGAGAGAGTGAGAGACAGTTGGAGAGAGAGTGATAGAGAGAGAGAGAGAGAGAGACAGTTGGAGAGAGAGTGATTAGAGAGAGAGAGAGAGACAGTTGGAGAGAGAGTGATTAGAGAGAGAAACAGAGCAAGGGAGAGATAGACAGACAGATAGAGTGATAGACAGAGAGAGGGAGAGAGACAAATAGAAAGACAGCGATAGAGACAGAGAGAGAGACAGACAGATGGAAAGACAGCGATAGAGACAGAGAGAGAGACAGACAGAGGGTGAGAGGTGCTAAACCTCACGTCTAACTGAAGGATTTTAAACGGGCTCAGTGGAGCTGGACCGTGAGGCCCGTGCCGCGTCAGCGGGCGTCTCCGTCTCAGGCTGGACTGGTAGACTGGGCTGCAGGGTGTGATCCCGTGTGACGTCCACTTCCTGCGTTCTGTCTGGGGTGGAAAGGCCACTGTGTGGATTCTGTCTTCCATCTGCAGTCATACGGATCTGATTAGCTGAGCTGTGCGTCTGATGGACTGACGTGATGCTCCATTGTGTTCCATATCTCGCTGCCGCCGGAACAAAACCTCGTATCTCCAGAGTGGGAACTTTACAGGAGAAGGAAAAAGCCAACTTTACTTTTCATGGAAGTCACAGGAACCAGAATTTTTCCGAGTCATTTTTGGCCGTTTCTATTAGTCCATTCATCACACAATGTAAAGTGATGTCAGCAACTTAAAGCGACAGAATTGGGGATGGAAGGTTTTCTCGTGTGTATATATTCCAATTCCAGTATTGATTGTAAGGTGTAATTCCATTGATTTCTTAGGATTTCTGCATAGTTCAGTCGCTGGGATGTAATGATGAATACTAACGGAATGAAAAGCCTCGCTGGACTGCCGTCATCGTTCTGCTTGACTGTAGATGGTTGAGTAACCATGGCTAGAAAGGAAGACTTGTTAGTTAATTAAGCCACTTGAGGCTTGAACTTTAATAGTTGCATACAATTAAAATGTTAATCGCAGTTATTTATAAGGCAAATAATCCTTTTTAATGATTGTGTCGGCCTTAAGACCATCCTACCATCCCTTTATTTGATTTCCAGTCTAAATGGCAGTGAAGATTCTGGGTTGACCAAAAAGCTTTTATCACTACATAATCTAGAATAGACGAGTGATGCCTCTATACTAAATATGCTCTATTACTAAAACCCAGCATTGCTAGATCATCTCAACCCCAGTGACTTTACACTAGTTATTGAATAACCTTCTCATATTTTTCTCTCTCTCTCCCCCTCTCTGTCTCTCTCTCTCTCTCTCTCTCTCTCTCTCCCCCTCTCTGTCTCTCTCTCTGTCTCTCTCTCTGTCTCTCTCTCTCTCTCTCTCTCTCTCTCTCTCTCTCTCTCTCTCTGTCTCTCTCTCTCTCTCTCTCTCTCTCTGTCTCTCTCTCTCTCTCTCTCTCTCTCTCTCTCTCTCTGTCTCTCTCTCTCTCTCTCTCTCTCTGTCTCTCTCTCTCTCTCTCTCTCTCTCTCTCTCTCTCTCTCTCTCTCTGTCTCTCTCTCTGTCTCTCTCTCTCTCTCTCTCTCTCTCTCTCTCTCTCTCTCTCTCTCTGTCTCTCTCTCTCTCTCTCTCTCTCAGGAACCCCTCAGGCCATGCTGATAAGGAGGTGATGGCAGCTACCGTCCTGACCACACTGTCCACCAGCCCTCTGGTGCTTAACCCCTCCTCTGGTGCTTCAGGTGGGCACTAAAACCTTCCTTTTCAGTTCAGTTTCAGCATTACTGCCGTTACTGGATCAAGTACAGTCACAGTAAAGTCTGATGATGGACACACTGGGAAGACGTAACGCCAGTTAGCCTCTCCCTGGAACTCCAGCAGCACCGGAGCTTCTTCCTACCCTGGTTACAGACACAGTAGAGACGGTTGCCATGGCTGTCATCACCATGCAGATCGCAGTCTGTCGTCAGGGGCCAGAGTTGGCTGTCCTATTTATAGCGCCGTGCCATGTCATGCTGTGGTTCGCCTGTGCTGCTGTTTATCTTCTCAATCAAGCAAAAGCTGAGCAGACTTAGCCCCTCAAAACCACTCTAAGCTTTCAGCTCTCTCTGCTTCTCTCTTCCTCTCGTCTTTATTCCCATCCCCCGTTTTATTTACACAGGGCAGGAGGTCGCTCACTGGGTAGGTATAAGATAATAAAGACATGTATACAGAAGGAGTTTCCAAAACTGGAGTTTAAACTCAGATCATTTGTGACGCCCTGCAACCCCTTCATCTTTGAGAGTGAGGAGAAGATCAAGCTCCACTCCTGCTTCAGATCTTCTGTCACTGTGAAGAGACAGCTCAGCACTTTGGGTCTGAAAGGATGTGTGGCTGTCATGAAGCTGTTCCTTTGACCACCTGATCACCCCAAAGTCCAGACCTCAACATCTTTGAATGTATTTGGGATTATTTGTGGATCATGAGAAGCAGAAAATGCAACCTGAGAGCAACTAATACAGGCAAAGGGTGACCCAGAACATCCTAACACTGTATCTAGTTGTTAAGAATTCTGTGTGATTTTCTGTTAAATATATTTATTGTGACTCTGAGTTTTGTGCTTTGTGCTGCTTATAACAAGTGGTGGAAGTTTATTACACTAGTTAATGTGAACTGGATACTCAAATGATCAATTCTGACTCTGTTCGACTCTTTTAGTCTGTTTTCTATAAAAACAGACTAAAATACAAGCCAAATTCATTCATGTTTCAAGACGCCTGCTGCTACTATTTCTAACTGCAACATAATTTTGTCTGGTTTTATAGGTTTGAGGCAAGTACATTTGGGATCAGGGGGCAATTGACTAAATTAGATTTTTGGCTGACCTCTTCCTTTAATCTCAAAACCTGGCATCTTGCTAAATCTCACTAAAAACAGCTTACTCGAGATTTAGGGGGTGAGTTACTCATTGCGTTGGCCTGATCTGCTTGGCAAGTTCCCTCCTCCTCCTCTCCAGAATTCCTCTGGTGTAAACAAACTGATATGCGCTGATTCGCTAAGGCCTGCTCAGTGTTTTTACAGAGGGAAATGAAATTGTCAAGATACGTAATTTCACAAATTTGTTATTTGCACTTTGTCCTCCCTGACAAACCCACTGTGTCCAGTTTGAATCCCTGTTTCTATAACGTGATCAATGCAAACCGATGCTGATCTATAACGTTGCTTTAGAAAGTTGGAAAAGACCCTTTTGCTGAATCTGATTGTCAGACTAGTTTATACTAAATGCAGAATATGGAAAAAAGCGGGAGTGGTCAGCTGAACAGGTTTTCTGGTCTCTGCATGCAGGTGCAGTTCCAGAGCCTGCCAGCAGGGGGTGGAAGGAGAGCCTGTCAGCCAGCTACAGCAGCTCCACCAGTGGCAACTGGAGCTGGGACGCCAGCGACCAGTCTGTGCCCTCCACGCCGTCCCCACCCCTCTCCAACGACGTCAGCAAGAGCTTCCTGCTCTCCTCACAGGGCGAAGACAACATCGAGGAGGCTGAGAGCACGCACTTCCTGTTCGAGGACCCCATCCCCCGGAAACGGAAGGTAGGAGCCGATGTTTCTTCACAGGGAAGCTTTGAGTCGTGGATGTCGCCCGATTTCCACCACGCCTGAGTACAGCGCCTTTCTTTTTACAGCACTGTCTGATCTGTGAAGACAAAAAACAACACATTTACATATATGCACCTATTCCACCTACAGATTAGCCCCGCCCACTCACACTGAGGCTATAAAGAGAGTTTCAGTCCGGACTGCTGTGTGAATCAGGCTCATTAATAGACAGCCAATAGAACAGAGCTCATTTAGTGAGGTCACTCCTAAAGGCATAGAACCAGAACCATTAAACCATTGAGCAACTGACCAACTGCTCAGGAATTAGCCCTCCGCATTAGACCTCCCATCTGTCCAGTGAAACACCCACATGCCTGCACACTAGTGAACACACACTAGTGGGCAGTGGGCACACTTTAACTTATGTTCCCTTAGAAAATCAACACAACATAATTTGGCTGGATTATTTAGACTTTGCATTCGACTGTAATTGTACTACATCAAACAGGGAATGAAGGTGGACACTGAACCCTCAAAAGTACATCAACAATGGTTGAACTAAAAGGTTTCAGCTTCAGTGGCCACGTTTACATACAGCCTAATAATCCATCAATAATCCGACTAATATCTCAATCTGAATAGAACAAGTCCATGTATACACTTTAATCGGAATAGTCTCGTCCGATTGAGGCCATTGGGAATACAGTTTCTGTCCGACTGATCAAGGTGGGTAATCCTGTAAATATTCCGTTAAATAGAAGAATAATATCCGTGTAAACTCCTGTATCCGATTACATTCCCTATCGGAAAGTTTCAGTCCGTTCTGCTTGTGCGTCACGTCACAGTGAGAGTTTATACCGTTCAACACGGCGGAGCAGAAACTGGTCTGCAGAGGAGACGAAGTTCATGCTCTGATCTTTAAAAGACGGCGGCGGGACGGACGTCCAGCTTATGCGTCTCAGAGCACGACGTCTTCCTCTCGGCCTTCTTTAATAAGGACGTGTGAAGGACGTTTTCCTGAGTCTGACGTCATTTTAAAGCAGTTAAAAACACAATCACTGCTCACTGCTGCTCATCTCACTCTGACTGGACTCACGGGATGCTGGTTGTCATGGTAACGGCGGTTCTTTAAACATGCGTGTCAGATTTTCCATCAGATTGTTGAGTAGAGCGAGTATAAACACCTCAGTCTGAATCTGTAATCTGAATGTGTTCAATCAGAAAGTCTTTGCATGTGAACACAGCCAGTGTTAGAGGCTCTACCCCGTCCTTTCTCTGAGAGAGTGCTCGTAGCCGTGATGGGCACGGACTAAAGCGCACCTGTGAGCCGCCTCACACTGTCACCGAGTAATCGCTGGGGTTTTACACGCAGTGATTCACAGGCCCCTGCTGTTTCCTTGGCCCTGTGACAGAGGCTCCAGTTGCCTCCTCACCTTTAAGAGGGAAGGAGTGTTTTCATTCTCTTTCCTCTTCACTCTCCTTTCCTTTTTTCCGTACGTGGAATCTTTCCAAGACATCAGTGTGGTTTCAATATCAGGAAGCTATTTGCTCTCCTCCCCTGATCGCCGAGGTGTGGGAAAAGCAGAGGCAGTGTGCTGCGAGGAACATCCAAAAACTGCTCTCCGAAATAGGAACTTCAGAGAAATCCAGACAAAAGTTCTGCTTTGTGTTTTTGTTGACGTAATTCATTTCTATTCAGAGTAACTTTGAACCATTTCTGTTGTTCCATTTATGATGTTCACACATTTTAAAGTGTGCCTCACATTTTCAGATGGTGTTAAAACATTTCACCGTTTTGATATGAATACTATCCGATCTGGGCGTAGTACAGATTAGAAATCACGCAGTCCCGCGTCTATTCCGATTCCAGTACTATATCCTATGGATTTTGTTTTTTCTTTCCCTCCTGAGGTCCAATTATGCCGTTTGTGTTTTATGTGTTATTTCTGTATTTGTCCCTTAGAATTAACAGGCTGTTTTGGTTACTGTGCCTTTAAGACCGGCTGCCGTGTGTTGTGACCTGATCCAAAAAGCAGTCCAGGCTGAAACTCTGCTTACAACAGCATAACGGCGCTATGAATGGGCGGGGCCAAACAGTCGGAGGCTTATTAGAAAAATATATGTAAATGTGTTGGTTTGAGTGACAGTGACAGTGAATTTACAGTAAGCTGTTTATTTTTTATAAATGCACTGTGTGAACTGCGGTGAAGTGAAGGAAATGAGGTTCTCTGTCTTGTGGACCCTTCAAAAACGACGGAGTTATGAAATGAAATATATATGTGTGTTTGTCCTGTTCCGGTTTTGGACATAATGCGTTTTTGAGAAGAATAACATCTGACGTGTAAAACACACACACAC